>NC_142530.1:3227500-3257500 GCF_964205215.1 Stylophora pistillata
TCATAGAAAACGAAGATTAAGCAAGATTAACGAAGATTAATGTGTCCTGCTAAGCTAGTATTGTGGGTCACTTTTAAAGTTAAGTACGCTCTCGAGAGCGGATACAAAGTCCCATTTCTGATGGTAAAACAGTTATCTTATGTACACAGAGCTTAACCCTTTCTCTCTGAAGAAGGTGGCTAACGTTCGAGACGTCAGCTTCATAATATCATTACATCATAAACTCAGTTTTTGAAACCAAATTATCTTGTAATACTCCACCGACGCAGCAACACACTTTCTTTAGAAACTTACCCCTTTTAGCGAAAACTGCTCAAGTTATCATCAAATTGGAAAAAAACTTACGAAAATGTAGCAATAGGATGATGAAATGCTAAAACGACCACTTAAACTAGGGCGAGATTATTTCAAGTTGTTTATATCATGACGCGAGGTTGTTTATTAGTCCTTCATTGCCCTAAGGTAAATTGTCGTCGGAAGGTAAACCTTTTACGCCATTGAAAGCTTGGCGTTATTCACACGGAAGATATTTCGCCGTAGATCTGCGCCCTCTGTAAAGCTGCGCCCTGAAACTTCGAACGATCTGCAGTTCAAGGGTTTGCATGAATCGGTGGCCTTGATTTAATGGCGGTGGCAGTCCATTTTGAAAACCGCCCTATCGTTCCGGCGAGAATTAGCTCAACATCAGGGTGTTTTTTACCTTCCTATGATTTCTTCCCTGTCATGGCTAAGATTCAACTTGATACAACCTCAAGTTAATTTCTGCTGTCATCGAAAACCTCACGAGTTGATACCCATTGTTTCTGTGTCCTTATTCATCTCGGAAACCCTTTAAAAAGCTGACTCAATCGTGAAAAGGCGAAGACAATGACCTGTCGAATTCAACTTGTTTCTTTGGTTCTTGCAAAGATTCCGTCGGTCGTCTTAACAAAGCTGGGGCGCTACCTCTCCTTCTCTCGAGATCAACTATTTTCTCTCGTTGCTTTTTAGTGTCCTCCTTGATCTCCTTGAGATTCTGAAATATTTGACTGAATGCATCGTTCATGGCCTTTTCAAAACTTGCCCCATCAGCGGGGTTGCTTTGAGTCTGTTTCTTGCCCTTGTCTTTGTTCATGATCGAAAACCGAGCTAAAATAGTTAAGAGAGCTGTCAGTGCCGGTGTATTTCAAAACGACCAGCTTCACGCCTGCAAACTTTGAAATTACTTGGCTTGTAAAACTGATCTTTTCAGTGCTCATTCTTTTCTTTATGCCGACAATATTCACAGCCAATCGAATTCCACTTTGAGCATTGATCAAGTCATGGCTTGTGGCGTTTCAGAGGCCTTCACTTCACGCATTCTTGAATTTAAATTCGTTTGTCTGCCAGAAAAACTGCCTTAGGTACTAACATTTGGCTAATTAATACAATGCCTTCAACAGGTAAAAGTTTCTGTTCTTCTAATTAAAACACACTCAGCCAAATGCGATCTAATTAGACTGTTTGAAGACAGCTTTAAGAGCATTGGAATCCGTTCAGAAACACGAAATGACAAATACACTTAAAAAACAATTAACCACCATTTTAGTCGAGTACGCTGTCGCGGCGTCAAAATCATCACCTGCATGGTTCAGTGTTTTTCACTGTCTATGCATAGCTACGAACTCTAACCTTTTAGTCTAGCTCTCCAGAGAACAAACGGTTTTTGTCACTATGTGGCTATAAACCAAGAAAACGCCAGCCCCTACTTTCACACCCTACCCCAATAAAGCCATTTTGTCTGTAGAACATTCCCTCCGTTGCCTTGGTTACTACACCTGCGCTGATAATTATATTTAAGATATTTTGGTTCGATTGTGAAGGAGTACGTCACTACATTATGCAATTGAAGTTGTTTTTGACGATGTGCAAGTTAAGTCATATCAAAAGTTTGGAATTCTCAAAAACTTCAGCTTGATAAAAGAGAGAAATAAATCCAAAATAGGAGGAATAACCAACCAACTTTAAAAAGTTATGCAAAATATATTTTTTGGAAGCACAAAAGCGCGACTATACGTGGCTCACTTAAGACTCGATTAGATATTATGAATGTAGAGGTTTCAATAAAAAAGCGGTTACCGGCTCTCCATCGCCGCCTTTAAAACCTTTTCCCGCCTTCTGTTTTAGTCCACGAGCAAGCTGTCGTGTTGGGTTTCGCCTTACGGCCCCCTTTTCCACCATCGGAAGCCACTTAGGGAAAAACTCATAGAAACCCCCGTTTAATGGCCTGTCAGATAAAGTGATTGATGTCACTTGAAAAGCATAGAGCTATCACGCACAAACACCGCCGAAAAATCAACTGATGATAACTAATTGAATGGCAATCATTATACCGCAACCGAAATATTTCAAAGATATCGTCGCAAATTGTCGAGTCACTTGTAAAGTTGAACACGTTTAATGGCCCCAACTACACTTCCGATAACCGTTCAATCTGACAAATGAACTGATGTTTTATGAAGTGAGGACATGCATCGTAGGCAGTGACCTTGAATCAATCTGCCACGAAAAAGAAAAAAATAATGATTGAGAAAGGAAACGCCGGTTCGCAGGCTGAACAAATGGCGGTGGGGGGTCTTTTTAGGTGGCTCAGTGCACCCGGCTAGGCTACGCCTTTCGGAATAAAGGGGGAAAGTTTCTAAAGAAGTTGTGCTGCTGTATAGGTGGGGGTATGACTTTTGCTTCGCTTTGACGGAGTTCTGACGCTCGAAACGTCATCACTAGAATATCTTCTGAATCTCTGAGTGTTATCAACTCAATTGTTAAAACCAAATTATCATTTAATCTGCCTTTCGGAAGTCTCTCTTCGGTTGTGCTGTCACCCTAGATTGCTAATGATTAGAGTAGGAATGTGTGAAACCTACTCATACAAACAAAATCAGTTTAGTGTAATATTGAAACAGTGGATAAAGTTGAAGGCGCGCTCTGATTGGCCACGCAAACTCAGAATATCCTTTGCTATTCACCTCCAAGCAACGTGGGCGAGATTTGCGCCCAAAAATATTGTAAACATTGAAGGAATAACTGAGTTAAAATCATCTTTTTGTGCTGTATTATTTGACTATTTAAGTATATGCTAAAACAACCACTAGGCCAGCGGTGGATATTTACCTCGCCGCTTTTGCCGGGGTAAATAACCAATTTGGTGAATAGTTGTTAACTATCATACAGAAGAATGTTTGTTATCGTTTCTGATCTGTATATTCAGTTCCATACCCTCATTTAGTGTTCATCTAACAGTTGAACTCTTAAATTCGCTCTATATGTATAAGCTCAGATTAGTGAAGTTATCACGTTCTTAAATTTCTAAATAATTTTTTAAGACATACGTTGGTAACCAAAGCGTTTGTCAAGAAGAACGTTCAGTTATTGTTGGCTCACCCTACTTTATTCATTTTTACGAGAAGTAATGTTCACGAGAAGAGAAGCTTTCCAATGGCGTATTTCAAGGGTTTCGGACCATTGCTCAGCGCATCGACGTGACTTCCATATCACATTTTTGTAGAGTTTGAAGGACATTCATTTGTAGCTAATGGACCGAGGTGAAAGCTTAACCTAAGAAATGACAGGGTTGATGTAAAAAATGAAGGCAGATCATAAAAGCTTGGTAATAGTTGGCTCATCTTAAACTTTGAATCTCCGTAATAAGCGACATGTTTCCAAGCCATGAATGCAAGAAACAAACCCGGCAATCAGGATAACAGACAATTTAACTACGAAAAAGAAATGAACAAATGTTTAAACACGATTTTTCGCAATTTACGGGCGTTGGAGGAAATTCGGTGCGTTCGTGTTTCACAGAGGTGTGAAGAGGTGAAAACAGCACGAATTGTTGGCAAGGAAAATTCAAAAAGCGTTTCTCACGGTGCTAGCTCACCTGGTACAAGTTACACTTGAACAGTTAATACGTCTTCTGCTGTAACGAAAGAACGAGATAGTAAAAAGGATCTACGTGGAGCCCAAACTTCTACAGGAAGTAAAACAACCGCTACGAAAACTGACCCTTGGACTGCAGTTTTCGCAATCGAACATTCATTCCCGGCTTGACAGAAATGGTCGCGAAAACAAATCACGGTGAACTGTATCAAACAAGTGGGTGAATGGATCGAAATTGAAAGGTTTTCAAGTTTTATTTTGAACTGGTTTGCCACGAGCCAATTTGCAGTCAACCAAGAATGAATTTTTTGAAATAGCGCTCACAACAGATCATCGATTGAAATTAATAATATTGATGGTATTTTACCTATTGAGATACGTCTTTTTGCATCTAATCTGTCATACGACAAAAAGTTTGTACGACTTCCAGGCATGTTTTTTAAAATGGGCAGCACAGTGAACATGTAGTCGGGTTTTCGCTCTTACAGATTCATCGAGCGTTGTTTAATTCACAGGCTTGAAATTGTGCAACCACTTAAGTGCGAATTTCACAAGAAAAACTTAAATGTTAATTCATTAGAAGGATCGCACAATGAACTGATAAACAGTGACGTGTGTGTTTGTAACTTCCGGACTGTCCACACGGAAACACGTAGTTTAATAAAACGTATTGATCCGTTTACCTGCTCTATCACACTTCGTAAACCCGAAGATATACGAAGATCCAGAAATCCGGAGGAATCATTTTCCAGTGATTTTTATACAATTTACATGAGTCTTCAAGACAGGAATGTCTTCGTTTAAATTACGAAATGTGAGTGGACGTGACCTGAACTTTGCCTAGGGTCCTATTTTGGAGCATTTTGGAGGACCGTGAAATAATTGAAAGCCACAGAAAAGTCGAGTGGCATCTAAAAATATACCCTTATAAATAAATGCACTAGATAATGAACCGGCATCAGTTTTTTCTGGCAAATGTATTCCTCTGCTTGTTTATAATGCGGGAAGTTTCTGCTCTTTTTTTGAAAACTATGGCATTATATAACACGACATATTGCACTTGTAGGAAAGCAGAAAATTTTGATGGAACAATATCAGAACGAATTCGTTCTCCTCTCGAGTGTTGTAAAATGAACGAAAAATAAAAGAGTTATCATATCAGCCAATCAGAGGTAAAGAGTAGGAACTTCACAAGGAGCTAAAAAGTGAAAACCCAAAGAAAACATTTGCAGACGGTCTCGAGCGCGGGAAAACATGGAAGACCAAATCAGAATTGATCCCCAATCACACGATCATAGGAAATTACACAAGCTACGAGCGAGAATGCGGCTGCCTAGTAAGACCCCTTTTATTTATTTATTTATTTATTTATCTATTTATTTATTTTGCTGTGGTTTCCTCGTGTCGTTTTGTTTGCTCACAAGTTCCCACCTCTCCTGTCCCCAACGAAATGACTCAACATCACCATAGAAACCACCATTTGACTTCCACCATTGGAATTCAATTTAATTTGGAATGTTACTTACCCAAAACATACTTGACATTTCAAATATGTCATGCCGTGAACATTAATGAAAACTTGGCTCTTTCTGAAAACCTGTTAATCTTGTGCTAAACTATCTACGTGCGGCCGAACCATGATAACAGTCACACGATAAAACATGCGGCGTTATTTACCACTGTGTCTTGTCTAACTGTATTTCTAAACAAAGCAAAATAGGCTTCAGTCCTTTACTAAAACGAGAACTGAATGGTTTTACAGATGCATTCAAATGAGTTCGCGTGCATCCACGCACGATCGAGTAGTGCGCTTTTGGTGGGCGTAATGTTAACGTAATCTGGCTTAATCGTGACTGTCACGTTTAATTTCTCGCAGATATGGAAAATATTCAAGTTCTTAAATGTTTCACAATATTTGTTACGGCTTTGTTATCACAGATTTAAGCTGAATGTGTAGATTGGCAAACAGAAGTTTTGAGGTTGACATGAGCGGACAAAAGGTTGTAAGGAGTTAATTAGGATTCAAGTTTTGGTTACGCGTGTGATGAGGGTCAGGTGGTTTTCAACAGTGCGTAACTCGATGCACAATTTTTAGACTATGGATGCAAAAGATCGAGTTCGAAGGAAAAGCAGCTCTTCCTTTGACTACGAAAAGGAAATGGAGAAAGCTTTAGGGATGATTTTTCAAAATCTACGAGGTATAGAAGAGAGTCGATTTAGGACGACTTCTTATCAGTGCGATAAAAACCAGATGGCAAAACCACAAGGTGATTCAGAACAGACCTGTTACATTGCAGATTTGCCGGCACAAACTACAGATCGCAAATTTTCAGAAGTTGACAAGGAACAAGTTACAAATGTCAAGTCCAGGAGAAGATTACCTTCTGTGCCAGCTTCTAAGGCAAAGATTTTTCCCTCTTGACTGAATATGCAAAAAGGAATGTTTTGTGATCGGGATCTGAAAGATGTGCTTTGCAAGGGCAGACAGAAAATGAGACGTCGGGGTACAGTTATGCTTACGATAGTGGGACCAGGGCATTGGGATTTCTGCAATCGACTGTCCGCTGGCTTCAGAATTTTTTGGGAAAAATGTCATCAGAACAAGAAGAACCCAAGACGAAGGCAAGAACTGGAGATAATTTTTTTGTGCATTTTTAAGGAATAAGAAGAGCCGAATTAGTTACAGTTCGGCCGTTGTGTCGAACCTGGAGCGATAGAGTTTCTCAGTACAGAATGACATCGAGCTATTTCGAATGAAAACGCTGAAAACCGACTTTCCAATCTTTCACTTCCTTAACTAGACGCTGGTTGTCAAAAACGTTGACGGGGGTAATTTAGCGTTCGTATTACGACATATTGAACGTTAATTGTTATAGAGGCTTTACAACGATACGTCTATAGTAAACATTAATAACCTGAAAAATGCCCCAATGTTTGACTACCATCGGCGGATTACACGCCTACAATTAGCGCTAAATAAACATGTAATAAGTTGGTGAAAACATTGTTGCTTGTAAGTACATAGAGTGATTGTGGTTTTCTTTCCCAAGCTTAGTTGAAATCATTTCATTGTATGAAAATTAAAAATATCATGATTTAGCTCCTTAAAATTACAGGGCCGAGATAACACGACTCACTTTCGAGTTTAAGTAGGTGGTAAAGTAAACAGTTTGAAAAAGCGTTAAGTAATATACTGCCGGAAGAGCTGTTAGCAGGATGGACGCTCTAAGCCGCTTAGTTATGCGGAAGAATTTTAGTTAAGTAGAACTGCGTCATTCGTCGAGATACTAAAGTAATGATGTCAATCAGAGATCAAAACGAGACCTCCACGACCAAAATTGATTATTTCCTGTTTCCGTAGTTTTTCCAGATCACGCAGTCTGAGAAGGCAGTAAAACTGGATCCAATACCTAAATCTCTGAAGTAACATCACAAGAGCTGTATGACAGACAGTAATGAAAATTAACAATGTGATCTGGAAGTTGAAGGATTTTCTTGTAAGCTTCTTGGAGTAGAGGAATTCAAAACAAGCAAGAAAATTTCAGTCTGTGTCAGATTTCCGTAAGAATCAAACCAAAGAAATTTTATCGATCAAAAACTGCTAGGACTACCTCAACTTTCATTGGATATAATTTGATTAAAAATACCATGTTTCCACAGAACATTTTTCCCCAAAGTGTCAGCTCATGCCATCCACTAAAAAGAAACCGATCTGAAGTGTCTTATTCGTTGTTATATCTGTAAAGATTTTTTTTTTATTTTTGGGGGAGGGGGAGGGGAGGTTTCCCAGACTCGTTCCCTTGGCTGAGACTGACGTCCAGGAGGTAATCTTCAGGAGCTTCTTCGGCTGCTTTCCATTCTTTGTGAGCTTGGTTTTCTTGACAGGGATGTTCCAGTCCTGATTCTTTTAATTCTGACTCTTAAGTCGGCCAAAACACGCAATTTTTCCTCACCTGTATTCTAAAATCTATACCTGCCAAACTGCCATCTTCATTTACATTTTCACTATACATAAAAATATTTACGAAGTGGAAAATTTAATACTTATACAATTTACGATATAACACCGCAGTTCAGTTGCATTACTCATCACCCGTTTGGTCGTATTTTACATTACTTTTGGATGCTAATTGCAATTAATTATCGAATCGGCACTGGCATATTTTGGTTACTTCTCTTTCTCTTTTATTCGTTTGAAGATGACCGACAACGCGTGCGTTTTCGAACCGTTCCGTCTGTGGGAGGACTTTAGTTTCCGTCTACAGCTCTCGAGTCGCACTTAAAACGAGTGAGACTGGTACCCAAATTAACCACTTACACAAAATCCCTTTCACATCCAATATGGCAGATAATCAAGAAGAAACGTTGGTACCTTTGCTAAACGTTAAGATCTCACAGACTTTATACGAGGTATTATCTCTCAATATTTCCACCAATTAAGGATTCTGATGAAAAACTATGTCCTTTATGCTTGTAGATAAAGGAGTTGGAAGTCACGAACCATGAACTCAGCTGTCTACATCCGAAAAAGGTTTGTTATTTATTTTTTCGATAACAGACCTAGTGTTCCCGCTTTTTAGCCACGAGGATGAGAGAAATCTGGTTTATTTTCTTTATAGAGAGTATACGCAAGACAGGGATCAGGGAATGTTTTTTTTCTTTCTGATCGTACACGCGTGGTTGGCCAGTTCAAAAGTAAGTGGAATGCGTGTTACTTGTCATTTTGCAAACCCTGATTCCTCGACCCTTCTACTTCTAAACGCCGACGACACACCTGGCGAAACTCGCAATCGCCGCACCGGCACACCTGGCGATTTTCGCCGTTTTCCGAGATCTGTTTTAGTTGAAGGGTAAATAGAACACCCTTTACCTGTCAAGTTCGTCAGTTCTCGTCAAATGCTTGCTAGATTATGCTTTGATATTCTAGGGAAAAGTTACACATTCATCACACTAGAAAATTAAGGTTTGTCCCATTGTTCTGTTAATGACTACCTCAAGGGGTTAAGGGGTGAAGAAGTCAGACTACAAATGGAGACTTAAAATGCAAAAGTGGGAGTTGAAATCTTTTGTTTATTGCACAGAAAAGCTTGAAGATGCCAGAAAAGAGTTACAAGAGCTTAACAGGCAAAAGCAAGATGTTGCCTGATTGTAGCTTGAATTCTTGCTATCAGTCAGTGGACAATGAGATGCTGCTCAATGTGGAATTAATTTTCCCTGTCAGTCTGATCAGTCACTGGATCCCTTTAAATGAAAGTGTGCAGGCATTCTGACAGGCAAAAGCAAGATGCTACCTGTTCTTAGCTTGAATTCTTGCTATCAGTCAGTGGACAATGAGATGCTGCTCAATATGGAATTAATTTTCCTAATCAGTCAGTCTGATCAGTCATTGGATCCCTTTAAATGAAAGTGCATAAGGGATTCTGATAGCATGGGCATAGGACATAGGACTTGCATAGTCCTTTTTGTGGGCCTGTTACTAAAGAAAGTTCAATTTCTGTTTCAATAGTTGCTAGAGTCATTACTCTATATTAAAAGTCAAGCAAGCAGAATGAGAGTTATAGGCCCAGGCCCACTGGCCTATAGGCTGGCTAGGCCCCTAGCTGGTATCTTACTACCTTAGTTGCAGGTTCAGTTCCTTGGCAATCAATAAAAACATTAGACCTTGCCATAATCCTTAACTCTTTAACTCCTGAGATCTGATTGTTAATTCTCAACTCTTGCTGTTACACATTGTCTTGTAGATTAGTTATGAGAATTTGTTATTAGATCAAGGTGACAACTTCTACCTGATAAGTTTGAGTATTCTCATTAACTGTTTTCAGGATAATGTATAGATCTTATAGGGAGAAGTTACATGTTAATCACTTCTGGGAGTTGAAGGGTTAACCTTTGACATCCTAATATATAGATTTAGCCAAGCCTAAAAGTGGAGCTCCCAAGTTCATAATATTGATGATAACATAAAAGATGTGCATTTGCCAAAACTCATCTGAGACACCCCTCCCTTCGTTTTGATAGTCTCCCCTACCCCGTGCAATATGAAGGCACGTAAATACGTACCTACGTGTGCTCGGTCAGTCATGTTACAACCAGACGAAAAGAGGTTGACCATATTCCATGGTGCACGTGGGAGCCCCACTAAAATCTGCATGCATATTCTCCACACTTTTCCCTTTGCATTTCCTGTAGCATGAACATGGAGAATTGTTAAACACGTAAGAGTTTCTTTTATTAGTTTGGAATCATTTCCTGTGCTTTTGTGATCTTAATTAGATACAGACACTCTTAGGGGTTTTACTAAAAAAATCTGCGATAAAATATTGGAAAACATTACGCGACGTTTCACTGTTTCCAGAACGTCATTATCAAGTGAGAATGAAATAACAAAACTAAGATGTATATAGATGAGAAAATGAATGAATTAAGAGGCATTGAGAGTCAAACAAAGAGCCTAGCCTTAATGGAGTCACTCTGGGTGTTAAAATTAGGTCTTATTGTTCTTATGTACAACATTTTGTTGACCAGGCAATCCCATTTCGTGCTGCATGTTTTATTGCAGATTTTTATTGTAAAATGTTTTAACAAATCTTTACTTATTCGTACTCTCAGGGGTCAAAGAGTTAATCCAGGAGAGTGACGAGCATCTCATTTCTCCTGATAGTATCACCCTTGAATCAAATATTAAGGTCATACGGAAATAATTGCCAATGCAGGAAGCACTCAATTATGAAACATACTCTCCCGGTCAATACCATAGAAAAACTAGCACGGAGAATATGAATACTTTTATCTTATTTAAAGACGTTTTCTTGTGTAGTATCGGCGAGTATTTTACGAGTTGTGCCGTATTTTGATGAGCCGATAGGGCAAGTCAAAATATAAACAACAAGCAAAAATACTCAGCGATACTACGCAACAAAATATCTAATGAGGAATTTATTATCCATCATGCCAAATTGTTATTCTAGTGCGGGCAAATTTCGTGGATATTTCTGGAGTATACATATTATGTGATATTTGTACTCGTCTCGCACATTATTTGTACTCTACAAAGCAGTTGGATATTGATAATTTTCATGACTAGTTGGATTGCAGAGAGGTGGCCATTGAAGATTGATTGAAATTTAGATGGAAATTATGAATCATCTGCTTAGTTGTGGCTGTTTCATAGGGAGATGGCTCTTTTAGAGTGTCAGTCGGGATGATTGAGATTTTGGTAAATTGAAAATATGAATATTAATGAGCCAAAATTATAACTGAAAACATATTGGTTGATCAATATTCTGCAAGAATTAATTAAAAGTACATTCTCAGATCATTGTGTATTATTGCCAAAATTTTCCAAAGTACAGTCAAACCTCGATTATCCGGACCTTGATTATCTGGACTATTTGATTATCTGGACTTTTTTCTCTGGTCCCAATTTTTCATGAATATTAATTAGTTGTGATCTTAAAAACTCAGAGTTGCAAAAAGCCCACTAATCCTTTCAAAAGACTGTAAAAATGGTGTATTATCCTGTGCGCTTTTCAAAATTCGCAAGTGTGACGAGACAAAGAAATATTCTGTGTTATTTGTTAATACATACAGGCTGTGTAGCTATCACAATTAAAGTGATGTTTTATTTGCTGTATACATTTTGTTTACATTTCTATCTTATTAATATTCATATTTTCGATTATCCGGACTCTTGATTATCTGGACTCTTGATTATCCGGACTCTCGATTATCCGAACTCTCGATTATCCGGACTCTCGAAAATCAAGTGTGCCTCCTGGTTAGCTCAATGGATAGAGCGCTGGACTGTAGTGCTGGAGGTCGAGGGTTCGAGGCCCGGCCGGACCAACACTCAAGGTCTTAAAATAATTGAGAAGAATTTGCTACCTTTCTATAACATCAAGAAATGGTTAGATATTCTAGTCTTCTCGGATAGGGACAAATAAATGGAGGTCCCGTCTCCTGCAGGGTTGGGGCAGGAGACGTTAATTTCCCACACGCGAGGTTACTGTGTGATGGATGTCCTCCCCTGGGGTGGGATGGGTGGGTTAGGACAGCAGGTCCACATTAGCTATTACAGCTGCCAATTAATCAACCTGCTTAAAACAAATAAATGAACTTCAACATCCGGACTCTCGATTATCCAGACTATTTACCGAGGTCCCGATGAGTTCAAATAATCGAGGTTCGACTGTATTGATAAAAACATTTTTTGACAACAATGTGTTGTGACCTAAATTATAAAATGCTGATGTAAATCAGCATCTAAAATGGAGGCAGCACGGCCGAGTTGTCAGTGTGTTGGACTCGCAATCCGCTGCTCCCGGATTTGTGTCCTGCCCTGACCACTTCCTGGATTTGTTTTACAGTAGCTCTGTGTTCAAATCCTCGGCCATGCTTGTAAATAGCCAACTGGTTTGCCTCCAGCCAGTCGGGATTCTTAATGTTATGTTCAATTTGAATTATTTGTTTTGGTTGTTTATTCACGGCCACTAGTTCATCAGTTGAATTACTGTCGTGTTACCCTCCTTAAATAAAGTTATTATTATTATTATTATTATTATTATTATTATTATCATTATGTTTGTTTCAGGCTGCTACAGCTTGTGTGCATGGCTAATTCTATTGTATTTTGAAGCTGCATCAATGGAATAGTGTCAGTACATCTGCTTTGTTTGAAGGGAAGGGTATTCATGGATCTTGAATGTGACTGATGAATATTCATGACAAAAATGGGACCAGAGAAGTGAGTCTGGATAAAAGAAAAATCTGGATAATCTAGGTTCTAGGTACCACAGTCTGAAAATACTACCAGCTTGTCGCTGATGCAGCTGAAAATTGATTGTTAGCCATTAGGATTTTCTTGCTAGTCACCAGACAATAAAGCAGCAATAAAGGTAATAAACTTGTAGTCTTGTCAATTTTGTTTACGCTCTCTGGTTCTATGGAATTAAGTCTTGATTTGTTGTACATGTAGCAACTAAAATCTTGTTTTCTATCAAATGATCTGAATTTTCAAAAGGCAATATTCTCCAGAATACTCTAGAATCAATGATACTATTATTTAAATGCTTCCCACATTAACCCATGCAAATCATTTAACAAATATATTATATTTTGTAGAGGTCTACTATAATTGTAATGTATTTGGAATGTTGTAAGACGTTGTATTTAATAAAAATGTACAACTGAAGCAATGTTGGTTAGCATGATTAATTTTTTTAAGGCATGACATTGCCACAAGAAAATTTTAATCATGACCAACTGATGTTGCTATTTTATGCAAAAACCTTGTTTTGAAACATTTAAATAAAGAGATTAAAATAATGAAGGTTGATCTTAGATCATACCCCTAATCTGATTTTAGCGAAAATCAAGTGTTATCTAATTTTTAGTTTTCAACTCTTCATATCCATTGTCCTTTGCATTCTGCAACTGAACCAGTTGAAAGTGTCTCTACTCTCTCCTCCCTCGCTATTTATAAAGCTATTTTACTTCCTGTCACGTGTTGAAAATGCTCTCCAATGAAAGGTAACCACGCTTCCTTGAAACCGGTAGTGGAGAAAAACCTCCAGATGGTTCCTTCCGATGTTGAAGCTGGAAATTCACCGTCCTCTGTATCAAAAATGACTCCGTATGTAACAGACAGAAAGAAATTAATAGTGTGTTTCTTGGGAATATTTATATCGTACTTTTATTATGGTATTATACAAGAAAAAATGTGAGTATTTGTCAAATTATCACGTAAATTATGAAGTCGATTTAGGTCGATAGTTTGATATTTTTCACGTAAGTTTTAAAAGGGCTTGTAACAAAAATTGAGTTTTGTAGTGATGTAAAACCTTTGGACTCCTGACAGAACCAGTTTAGTATTTAATCTCCATAACTTTTCCCAATCGTGATAAATTTTTGGAGCCCCACTTAAGTTAATGACATATATCAGAGTTTATTTCAATGTTCTGTTGACTTCCCTTCCATCAACATGTCTACGTATTCCGTATGGGAACTGCAGTTCTAAGTTACGCAAGGTATTTTTGATGAACTAAGATCTAATAATTATGAGTTTTTTTTTGTTCTGTGATCAAGCCTAATAAATTCCCTGCACTCTGAAGAGAAATTTCGTTGTTTAATGATAAATTTTTGTTCACTAATATGATTCACTTCTTAATTTTATCTGCTATATTTTCTCTCAGAACACGAACATCGTATGGCGAAGACAAGGAGAAATTTGTTTATGCTCTCTCTCTGGTCTTTGTTCAGTGCATTGTGAATGCACTATTTGCTAAAGCAGGTAGGTTGAGAGTGTTGCATGTGGTGAAAGATATATAGTTGTAGTCATTTTTGCCTTAGGAACAAGTGTGTCCTTCGAAGATATTTAAAGCTACGATCTCATCAACCTTTTGACTCCTGTGATCAAATATCAACTCTTCACTTTGTCTGCGACACACTCAGTTCAATGTTAGCCTGTAAAGTTTAATGTTAAATTCAACAGTATCCTCTATATTTTTTTCCTTTGCTTTGCCTTTCCCCTTGAAAATGTATTGATACTCTGAGAAGAAATTCCTATTTGATCACCCCCAGGGTTTAAAGGTTCATGTGATATATATCAACAAAAGAAAGAAGAGGTACGACTTTTTACCACAATTGGCAGTAATGTTGCAATCTGATTGGCTAATTTTCCTTTCTCAAAAAGAGTAAAGACAATGTTGCTTGCATCAAGGTGTCACAATCTTGGTCACATACGGAAAGAATAATTTTATTTTGACATTGATATTGTTGCCTGTGCCTTGAGTCCCCAACAGTTTGACCACTGTATCACAAATATTATTGTGGATAAGAGCGCAGACCACGCTAAACCACTGTTGATTTGTTAATTTTCTCAGTTCAAACATTGATAAGCTCTTTTTGAAAAGTTAAACTCTTGAGTCTTTTTGTTCCCTTTCTCTTTACATCCAGCTCTCTCAATGCAACTTAAGTAGATTTTAATATAATTTGGAGTGTACTCTGTTGATAGTTTAAACATGATTTATTCTTGAAAGGTGAGAGTGCTGTAAGCTTTGCAAGAAAAACAGAAGACAAAATCAGAAACAATTGAGAGAAAGATCACCATTTTTTATCTCAAAGGGGACTCCAGAATTTCCTGACATGGCCAAAATATTCTGGTTAGTTATAGATCCCTCCTCATGAGGTTATCGATCTGACCAGCCAGTTTTCACAAATGGTATGCATCCAAAATGATCAGGAGAGTGGTGGTGAACTAATCATAGTGCTCATGTTCTGTCTTAGTTATCAGACTGACATATAAAAATGAAGCTAAGGATACAACTCCATTCTGCTGGTATGGGATCTGTGCTACCACCTATATTGGGGCAATGCTGGCCAGCAACAAGGCTCTACAGTGGGTGAACTATCCAACCCAGGTTGGTGTACATTCCTGTGACAAACTGTTAAACAGCTCAAAGTTATGGGGGGAGGGGGGGGGGGGTAATTAAATGATTCTGGGGAAAGCTTTGTGTACCAGAATGGATTTTTTCCTTTTGCCATTTAGATCTACCTTAATTGAAGCCAGACTTTCTATTCCTTTACATCCAGTAACATCAGTATGCATATTCTCAATACTATTCTCTGTACATTTCCTAAGGTGCTGACAAGGAGAATTTGTCAATAATCAAGAGCTTCTTGAGTTCATGATCATTTCCTTTATTCTTGTGACCTTAATGTATGATTCATTTTGTTTTACTGGCAGGTTTTAGGAAAGTCATGTAAACCCATTCCAGGTGAGTGATAACATAAAGTATAGGTATACAGTGGAATCCCGATTTCTCGAACCCTTGGTTTCTTGAACCTCCTGATATCTTGAACCAAACCTTGTTTCTCTTGGATTTGCTTCACTTGTAATTTCACCCCCGATTTCTCGAACTCCCCATTTCTCAAACCAAGTTGCGTTTCCCCCTGGAGGTTTGAGAAATAGAGATTACTCCATGGAAAATGCGCGTGTACGATTTTTATTCACGAGTTGAGTAGTATCAGAAAATGAATGAGTGAGTTTTCTGATACTCCTCAACGAGTGAATAAAATCGTACAAAGCATTTTCCATGGTGTAATTTGTTTATTTTATAGATGTGAGATTTTTGAAAAGAAATATTGGTGGTCAATTTTATCAGTTTGGGTGCACATGTTTAGAAAACCCATTCAACTGCTATTATAAACTAAAATATAAAGTTCTCTTTGTCTTTTGAAATGTTTAGTGAAGATAACAAATCCAAATATGTAGACGTAAATGACAACTTGGAGAAAAAAACTTGACTTAGATTTACAAGTCATAAATGTCGTAAATCAGAATGTCACTAAATCATGAAAACGCGCAGCGTCATACACTTTTACGCTGAATAACACAATGCAAACCTTAACCAATATCAGTCAAAAACAGTCTGCAACTTTCATGAAAATTCAAGGCAAACTTACAGTGTACATAACTTAGTCATCATCGGAGTCGCTGGATACTCTGATTCTCTTCCACTGATGCTTTTTTGTAATCTTGTCCTTCTTTTGTGCAAACGCTTAAAATGAATTCACTCAAAAGTTCATTCAGCGCGGCGGGAGGAATTTCAGCTATTTCACTTCGTGCTTCTCCTTTTGTTTGAAGGAACTCTGTAAACAAAGCCACATCTCGTTTCGTTTTCTTCACTGTGTTCTGGTTTTCTTGTTCTCCAATAAAAGTCTCAATGGAACCTTCCAAAGAAGCAAACCTTGGACTAGCCATGTTGGATTCAAGAGTTGGAGTGAAACTCGCGGGCCACGATTGTTCACTAGTGAATTTTCGTCGTTCGCGTTTGTGATTGGGTAAACGATGTTTTTTCATTAGTGAAAATTCATCATTCGCATTTCCTAATGGCTAATGGATTTAACGTACTAGTTTTACGCGGGCTTTTTGTCGTGTGTAAATCTCAGTATCTATGAAATAAATCGGGATTCCATTGTAGTCATAAATGAGTGACAATTTGATCTGCATGCTGTACATTTCTGTCATGAATAACAAGTTTTCCTGTCACATGTGTACCAATTTTCTTTCTTTAATTTCTTTCAGTGATGATTCTGGGAGTTCTTTTAGCAAGGAAAAAATATCCCCTTTTGAAATACCTTTGTGTTCTACTTATTGTTTGTGGAGTAGCTTTGTTCATGTACAAAGAGGTGAGATAATCTTATCTGTGATCTTAAAATGGGAAAAAGAATCTCTTTCAAAAAGAATGACATCTTCAGTTGATAAAATTGTTTGCTAGTGGGGAAAAACAGAGGGCTTAATGGAAAGAAGTTCAGTGACTTGTGTAAACAGCTATATTCTCCCTCTAAATTTTAATGTTTTCCCTTGGGGATTTTTATTCCATGCAGGGTTTAATGACCTCCAAAGAGGAGATCATTAAACCTATGATATGACAAGGAGTTTGTATGTAACAATCAAGAACTTCTTAAGCTGGCTATCGTATCCTTTCTTCTTGGGACCTTACTGGTTGATTCAGTGGTGAAGCTGTAAGGAGAAATTTGGTGATAGCCAGTCTTAGTAAGGGGTGAAAGGGTTGGGCCTTGGCTGGCTAAAATATCACACCTTTCTGTTCAACATTGTGTTTGCTACACACAACATGATCAACATGGGGTGTTTAAACACTCCAACATTTACTCAAGGAGTAAAATTCCTTTATCCCTGCTATTTACACATTGGAAGAAAAATACGCAAGAACAGCCAAAGCCGGGGGCTTAAATGGCCTTAGGTCAGCAACAGAGATGTGAAGAATTTACAGAAGTAGAAAAAAGCTTTAACTAAAATAATTACAATACAATTAAACCAAGAAAGAAAATGTCGGTCAGAAAAAAAAAACTTACAATTGAGATACAATACTTGGTGACTAGTTTAAATATTTAAATGACCAATAATAAATTCCTATAAACCACACAAACAAATACAAACAATAATATTTGATCTATATCAAACATGAAAGGCAATTTAAATGCAGTATTAAGAAAGAGGTCGCTTAAGGATCAAATATGCTTTCTGAACATGTTGTTGGGTGAAAAATGTTTGATCTTTTAGCTCCAAAGGATGGTGAAGGGTAACTTGAAGTTCTTACTAAATTTTCAAACTGATGATTCATCGTAGAATAAGAAACAAGTAGCAAGTGACAGTGGAAGCTGGATTGGATTTGGAGAACTCCTCTTGGTGAGTAGTGTCAAAAATTTAGGGCTCAGGGTAGGGTGGGAAGGGAGTCCAGGTGGAAATGGAGAGTGTGGGATGGGTAGGAAGAAAGAAACAAAAAATATCATCATTCATACTGCTCGCAAGAGAGAATAGGGTCAGAGTGAGGCTGTGTGATTTATTTTTTCAAATACTGCCAGTTTTAGGCTTACGACACAAAAATGACATCTGAGTTGGAATGCCTCAACAATTTTCAGTTTATTATTCCCTTAATTTTTTTTTTCTTTTACTGGTAAAATGTGTGCACATTGACATAGTTTTAACGGGTTGAAAGTTTATAGCTCTCCTTTATTTGCAGCTTGTATCTCTGACATGTACATAATTCTTTACAGGTAGAAAATTAATTGAGAGCTTTTCTTTGCAGCTTGTATCTCTGACATGTGATGGGTTAACAGGTGCCGTTCAGGACAGAATGAGAGCAGAACACCACGTGCAGTCACACCATATGATGTTTAACATGAATTTCTGGTCAATTGGTATCTTAGCGATCAGTAAGTCTCAGCGAAACTAGCTTTGCTTCTAAGTTACCCAAATTCAACACGTAACAGTTTCAAAGGAGTACGCTCCAGTGTGCGCGTTCTGGTTTTTCATATGAGGTCAGGCCACAAAGTATTTTTGTTAAAAACGGCGGCGTTCATGAAGAAAAACAATTTGCGAACAGTTATATGTAGTCTATACTTTGGAATCTCAAAACGCGGTAAAAGTTCTTATTTGTATTTACCTTTTATAGACGGACATAAATCGGTAAGGGTTTTTAGAGCAAACTTCAATTTTAAAACTGTTTTTTTGAACGCTGTTATAAAACATGTTAAAACGATTTTTGAAGCGATGAATTAAGACTTGGCAAACTGTGCCTCGCTCATTATGCTTGTTTCCCCCTGGCGTTCATATCTTTTAAAAGTAACCTTGTAGTTAACCTGTATCTCAGGGGAAAACGTAGAAAGTTAGGAATGGTATTTTCTAGTTGAAGCTTTTTTTTGTTTTAACAGTTTTACTGGTTAACACTTGATGGATTTCTTAGAGCAGTTTAATGTTAATTTTATTTTTTGTGAAGAACCACCATTAAGTTTTTTTTCTTGTTACGTCCACAGCTCTCTTGACCAGTGGTGAAGTTTTCCAGTTCATAGCATTTTGCCAGCGGTATCCATATGTTTTACTACACATACTAACATTCAGCGTGGCTAGCGCTGTAGGACAGGTATGACCAGTTTCAAGAATTACTGTGATCCTCATTATTAGGGCGCTTTTCGATTGGGTGTCGTCAAACCAAATCCAAAACCAAAGAAATCACAACTGCTAATGAGAAGAAAGAAAAATACCCTTAAGAGCTAATAAGAACTCAAAATAAAAACAATCAAACTGCCTAAAGCGCGGGAAAACTTAAAGCGCGGGAAAACCTTAAGCGCGGGAAAACCAAAAGCGCGGGAAAACCCGGGTGACTAAGTCGTGATCGGTTCTAATTTTGAATCTGATTGGTTCAGAAAGTGGTTCGAGTTTTCATGACCAATCACAGAGCGAAGTAAAGCAAAACCCTAAGCAATCCCTGGTTACTTTCGACACTCACTTAAAAATAGTTCTATTGCAAACGTATTGCAGATTCTCGGGCCACTCTTACAGTCACCGGCGAGTGCTTAGTGCTATGTCACAACTCGATTAGTAGTGTATTCACGGTATTCATTCTTTACACCCGAACATCAGTGTGCATATTCTCCATACTGTTCTCTTTACATTTCCCAAGTTGCTGACAAAGGGAATTTGTTTAACAATCCAGAGCTTCTTTAGTTGGTGATCATTTCCTCTTATTCTCGAGACCTTAATGCGTGATTCAGTGGTGATATTGTAAGGAAAAATTAGATGCTGGTCACTCTTGGGGGTCAAACGATGAAGGAAAAGTGATTTGTTATAGGAATAAAGAAACGGAAATGGACAGCAACAACAACAACAATAACCAAAAAAATATTGATAAGAGTGAGCTTGTAGAGTGTAGGCTGCATCTGATTGGCTGTAAAGAGATGCTAAGTTCACACTGATTGGTGAGCGGTTATCAGATCGACGCCGTTATTTTCCAGTGGATGAGTGAATCCCCTAACTCTTATGTCTTGCATGAAGATTGGTTCTTCCTTAGAAGTAACCGCGGTTTTACTTTTTTGTGGACTTGAGGGCGCTTTCTTTCTTTTGCCTAGCAAAAGCTTGGCCACGGTCTTCCGGAATTCTCGAATCTTGAGCGCGTAGATGATGAAATTGGCAAAAGAATTGCTGTAGTGCAAAAACTTGGCGAAGTAAATCAACTGAAGGACATAACAGCTTTTGCAGAACATAATGATAATGTTCATAATGTAGAAAGGGACCCACGTCAGGATGAACACAAGTGTGATTAAGGAAAGCGTTACCGCCAGCTTTTTTTCGTGTTTCGTGCCGGTCCTATGGTTCTTGCTCACAGGCTTCCTAACCTTGTGCCAAATCATAGCGTAAGCGAAACAAATTAGAATCAGTGAAGTGAACACGCAGACGAGTATGGCGTAGTTGAAGACAGTTTTTAGCATATCTTTGCTGGTGAAATTGCTAAGAACGCGAATCCCAGCAACGCAGGCCGCCAAGAGCCAGACCAGGCAAATCTCCATTAAGTAAGTCGCTCTGGTGATAGCTTTGTGCTTGTGAGGGCGAAATACAGAGTATGCGCGATCTAGGGCTATAGCAACGAGTGCAAAGATTGACGCGAAACCCATAAATGCGTCGATAGGCAGGTAGATCTCGTTAAACCGGATTATAATCTCGTTTTTACGCAGATAATAAAAGAGCATTTCAGTTACGTACATTGGTATTGAGCATGCGCCAACCATAAAATCCGCTACCCCCAGGCTCACCAAGAAGTAATTAGTGCGGGCGTTGGCGAGCTTTTTATTTGTGCTGAAGGCTGCGATTGTAAGCGAGTTTCCGACGATGATGGCTACTGCTACAATAGCGTAAGATATAGCCCAGCCTAGCAAGCTCGGTATTAGGACGTATCCTTGTTGGTCGCCTTGATTGGTTTGGTTGTTCTTTGTATTCGTAAGGTTAATCATGGCAGAATATGGTAGTCTGGAAGAAGGAAGCAAATTTTGTTAGAGGAACCTACTCAAAGCGATTTATTTCTATTTTCTCTCTGATTAAAGTCGTACTCGGGGCTGACTAGAATTGCTGAAGCATATCCTAGACGATTTCAACTATAAATAAATAAATAAATAAATAATTTAGCAATGGACATTCCACTGGGTGGCTCTCCTTGTCTACTGTTTCCAGATCAAATTGGAATTTGGAATGTTGGTTTTTGTGGAGGGAGGAAAACCGGAGGACCTGGAGAAAAACCCTTGGAGCAAGGACGAGAACCAACAACAAACTCAACCCACTTGTGACGCCATGTCCGGGAATAGAACCCGGGCCACAGTGATGGGAGGCGAGTGCTCTCACCACTGCGCCATCCCTGCTCCCTTCTCCTGATCCTGAGTAGGGTACTAGTCTACCGTAGATTAGCCCCCCCCCCACTCCAAAATTTCTACTAGGTTCTCTTCCCCTCCGCCCCCCCTGGCAGTTTATCAGTACCCATGTACACTCTTGAATTGGGAAAGTCTGTCAGGATATTAGGTCTTGCCTAAGAACACAACACAAGGAACAAATTATTCCAGCCAAATTCAATTGTGCCAAACAAAGTTTGGGCTTGAAGCGCGGTAACATGCGAGTAGATCGGGAGTGACTTTTGGTGAAAATTTATTTGTTAAGAGATTGGCGCGAATTTTCTTATCCAATCACAGAGTGCAGTGATGCAAAACTAACGCAGTGCCGGATTCATTTCTGTAATCATTTCGGACCGCTTTGCAAAGGTGACCATCGTCTGGTCTAAGGTAGAAGTGTCAACTTGTTGGTGACAAAATTCTCTTACGGTCTGTTCAATAACAGTCTGTGGCAGTTGATAAATCGACAGAACTTTTCATTGAAATGTGGGTAAGGTTTAGGAACGTGTAAGCGTGTTGAAATGATATCTGTTGTAAACGGTTATCGGAACTTTTCGAGGGTCTCTGGTATCCTGTACTTTTTCCCAAATTGTGAAACTTTTATTTCAAAGTCGTTTCTAAAAGCTAGCACAAAAATAATAAAGTTCTCAGGTTCGTTTTAAATGTACTTACTTTGAAGAACGGCTTCAAAGCTTTATATTACTTAGAAAGTACATGCGCAAAAGTGTTTTCTTTGGCGTTAGATTTTTTTTTGCGTGCGCTTGGTAAAATCCGGTTTAAGTGGCGATTTAACTTTTGGCCTCTCATCCAGCAACCGAATACATATTTGTTCAATCTTTTTTAGCAGTTAAATTTGTCCTTGACTCAATAGTATTTTTTTCTCTGTGTACTTTTGTGCGTACAAAGGAGACAGGCTAACGAGACAGTTCGCCTCTGTTTCAAACAGATTATCACTGTCATCTTTCTCGTCAGGACGCACTTGAATTTCTGCTTGATTTTAACCCAAGCTCTACCGTTCAGTTCAATTACATGTTGTTGAATTTTTCGTTAACTGAGAGCATTTCACGTCGTTTTCGTTTACCCACGAAATGACATTCGATGAAAAGTCAAAACTGTAAAACAATGCAGCAAAATGAAAACAAAATAAAAGTCACCATTTAGCGGTCATAAATTTCACTTTCGCAAGCATTTAATTTCCTATTAAACGATTTTTCAATTTCTTCGTCCGTGCAAAGTTTACTTTTTTTTGTCAATAGCGTTTGCTTTTGTGGTGCGGAAATGGCTTATTTAACCAATACCATGACATGTACATTTTTTCCATTAGGTCATTGAAAACACTTTTTTCGTCCTTTAATAATCGTTCTGCTAAGCTCAAATTCTGTCAGATAATTTTATCTTCATGCATTATCACTTTAATGCGTTATCTTTCTGATGCAGGTGCATTTCAAAACATTTTGACCAAATACAAAATGGGTCTTTTTATCGACTTGTATTATTCTTATGTTTGATTATTTTTTGTAGTTTTTAAATTGGGTCTCATTGAATAGCTCGAAGCGTGCAGTTTTTATTATTGTTATTATCGTGGTATGAAGGGTTTGAATACGAGCTGAAAGATTTCACGATGTCAGCGTGGCCCTTCATTTCATTTTCGAAGCTTCTAGATGAAAATCATGTGATTTACTGAATTTCAGTATCGTTCTTTCACTATTTCCAATATCTGTGCTCCTATATGATATTTCATAATTAGAGTTTGGCTTTCGTATTGTTTGTTTTTCGAAATATGTAGCTTTGAAAACTTCATCAAGCGAGCACAATTTGATGTTAACACTCAACTGCCTTTTGAAGACGTTGCCAAGAAATTGAATTTTGGATTCAATTCGGAGCACTTGGCATGCGCTTGTGAGCAAAGTCGCCGAATGCACAATGGTTATAGTCATACATAAAATGCCTAACGATAGTTTTTTTTTTCTCACCTGTCGACTCTTAAGCCTGCTTTTTAGTTTTTTTTCTTCGCTTTTATCTGAATAAACCACAGCGTTTTTGGAGCTTTTGACGAATCGCTTTTCACTTGCAAGCTAAGGAACCCGGTAGCGGTAGCTGTGTTGTAAATTTGCCTTCTTAATGTGTTGCTGCCAGCGCCTTTTGTTATAAGCAGCAACTGTTATTGCTTCCTGTGTAGCAACCAATAGCACTTTGCGGTGGAGATAATTTCTCACGGACGGATACGACATCCAATTTGGCGCTAAATTTCCTTACGATAAAGAAGTCGATGGAACTTTCGGTTTTATGCGATAGCGATATAAAATCGTTCTCGTCCAGTTTCCGCTGAATGTTGTGAAATGTGCGACAAGCTACAAACGTCATAAAGATAAAACGCAGTTGGTTGCAATGCAGTTTAAACGCTGGAGGAAAGCGAGCGGTCCTCAAGACTGTCATTTGCCTTAATTCATTTTTGTCTTGCAATAAAAAATATCGACGAATCTCTTTTGTTATTAAGTCACTAAAGTTTTCGGCTTGTGTTTGTGACAGCGGGGGAAACGTTCTGTATTTTATTAAGTCTTTTAATTCTCTTTTTGATTGTGAATTAAGAGGGTACTTTGTGAACTGTATTTGATGCTTTTTGTGGGCTGTAGAAATTACTACATTTCCGACAACGCAGGTAACCTCTTTCGTTTTCTTCTGCATTAGTTATGCGGGAGTTTTACAGGAAACCGCAAAAGAAAGGTTGGAAATTATGTCTGATTGTCAGAAAAATGGCGTAAATTTGGTCTGATTGCGGAAAACAAAGGCAGGAGTCGTGTCTAATTTTGAGGGAATAATTGATAGAAAATTATCTCTGCAGGCAGAGGAGATATAGCGGTAATAAACTGGGCCAATTTTCCAGCATCGAAATGGCGGGAAATTGAGCGTGTAGCGTTGAAGAAATGGTGGGAAATTAAGTGACCTTATTTGAAAAATTGATTTGCATCGCGAGGATGATGGCGGAAAAGAAAACTTTTACGCGGTAGAAATGGCGGAAAGTTAACCTCTAGTGTGGAAAGAAATTGTGGGAGAACATTATGATGTAAGTGAAGATGTTGGAGCAGATTCAATCGAGTTTTTTTGTTCTATTTTTGATTAAGTACCGTGGTTGAAATTTATGAATAGAGTTTAATAGATTACCTAAGAATCTTGGTTGAAAAGTTGTGATGTCGTCTATAGTTACATCGCGGTAACCTCCTGATGGTTATCAATGTCTAAATTATCTTTGCACTCATGACTTACTGTCAAGTGTGCGAGGAAAAGACAAACTGATCAACAAAAGCTATTGGAAAAAAGTGTAAGGCGGCCAGTTTGAAGAATTGACATTCTGATCTGTTGTTGACCCCGTCTAACCAGCTAAGAGGGAGGTTATTTCGAGAAGGCGAGCGAAACTCCTAGAACTATCCTGTACCAATCTAGTGTCCGATCATTACGCAATGCGATTTTTAAGAAACTTTTCGATTAAGAAAAGGGTTGAGGACCAAAGAAGATGCTACATATGAAGATGAATAATCTAAAAGACTTAACAGGCATCCACACACTTTCATACAGGAGTTGAGATTCATATTCAGTTACATCATATGATGATACACATCTCTGTTTATTGGTAAGTCACCTGTGATAACACTCTTTTTTCCCACTGAAACTAAGATTTTAAGTTCCGTTAACGCTTCACTATTCAGTTTTAATCTCGTGTTTCGATTTATGTAAGCTTTTATCAAACTTGAGTTTGCGTAAGAGCTTTTGATGACGTTTCCTATTTGTTTATCATTTCTTTCGGAAAGTCTTGTCATGATTCGCGTTTGGCCTGAGCAGGTACTCAAACGAACCCGGCTATTAAAAACTGTCGGTTATTGTAACATAACATTTCTGCTAATGCCAGTTCGTTTGGCGTATTAAATTTCAAACCAACTTGCCTGTTTTCCTTGCACTTGAAAGCCCTTCAAAATTGTGGATACCTTTTGTTACGAGATGTCTTGGTTGTAAACAACAAGGTATCCCTCTAATAGCGTAATTCGTTCCACAAGCTAGTGGAAATCGTGGCGGAATATGTAGAGAAAGAGGGGCTGGTCACAGTCTGAATCGATTGGTACACCGAAAAACGGCTTATGAATTCGTACTAAACATGAAGCTGAACAGAGCAATTCGTTCTTGCACAAGTTAAGAAAATCTTCACGGTGCAAGTTTGTTTTCAGTCGGGGAACCAGAGAACCTTGCAATACTTGACCTACCCTGGGGTCGAATTTATTTCATGATCGCTATTTCATTCTCAAAGAGAAAGCCTATTAGTAAGGCAGTGCTTGTATCTTACTTTTTGTGTGTTGAAGACAAATTACTTACGAAGTGAATGTTAGTTTAAGGTGTGTTTGATAGGTGTCAAATTTTTCTCTACTCCACCCCAGTCGTGTCCAAAATGTTTGTGGTGCTAAAGTAGGGGAGAAGGGGGGGAGACCTCTCACTTTCTCGCTACCCATCACACTTCGCGCTTCCATTCCGCCCGCGTCGGTTGCCCCCGTTTGAATTAGACTGGGAACGAGTCAGGAGTTGTTCTGTGCGGTAAACTTTAGTGGAGGAATTTCAGAAAGAGCCTGGGTTAAAGAATTGAGGCTTGTGCTTAAACCTCTCGCCTTTCACCAATTAACTACGAAACCTCATCTTGCGACCGAGGCAAGAGGGTGCTTTGGTTTCCCCGTTAAGCCTTCAGCTCCTGGAAGTGATTAACATGTAACTTCTAATGATATCCATACATTATCCGACAAACAGGTAGTGAGAATACTGTTAATACTCAAAATTATTATGCGGAATTTGGTATCTTGATCTAACACCAAATTCTCACAAGTGTATTAAAAGGAAATGTGTAGCGGCATTAGAGGGGAGAATTAACAACTAGATCTTGGGAGTTAATGGTAATAGAACGTAATCACTAATATCACATAAATTAGATCATGTTGTTGTTTGCTTTACAATTTCCGTTCTGTTTTTGTTTCCGTTGCAGAATTTCATCTTCATGACCGTGGCTAACTTTGGCCCCCTGACTTGCTCCATCATCACAACAACTCGTAAATTCTTCACAATCCTCGGCTCGGTGCTCTTGTTTGGAAATTCGCTTATCGCCCGCCAATGGCTTGGTGTGGTTTTTGTTTTCGCTGGACTCACACTGGATAGCATATATGGAAAAGCAAGGAAAAAAGCGTAGAGAGATAATTATCTGAAAATTAGGTAGTACAAGTAATTTTGTGGTCGGAATCGGTAAAACGGTAGAGAATAGTTGAGCCAGCGGTTTTCGTTAACCGGTCGATTAGGAATTTACTTGTTTTCTCCCGCTGTCAATTCAACAAAGAAACAAATATATTTAATAGTTTCTGTATGTTTGTTAATAGAAAATCTATATGAAATAGTCGTAGTTTACAAGTTAGTATAATGTGAAAGCTGAGAAACGAAGACTATAGCGTTTAGAACGCCGAGCACGTTTTGGTTTCTCTCAGTTGTGATGGGGTTAGAAGAGTAGCGGTCACTGTCAGAAAACCAAAACAGCTTACGTGAATCAGAAACAAGTGGATCAAAAATTTGGTACACGCATTTCCTTTCGACATAGGCGGGGGGGAAGCGGGTGGATGAAGGGGGAAAAACTTGTATTTTTCAACGAACAACTGCCTCAAGCCCTCATATGCATTCTCCGAAGTGGACCCGGCCATAGATTAACTGGATACTGTTCCCGGAGATCGCCAAGAAGTTTTCTTGTAGTGGCAACTAGTTAAAAGCCACTCATTTATTGGGAACTTTGAGTCAGGATAGGCGTTTGGCCTATTTCACTTTGACCCCTCCCCCCGACCCTCCCTCGTTTCCCCCCCCCCCCCGCCCCACACACACACACACACCCCTTTCCTCACCATTCAGACACAGAAGCGTTTCCAAAAGCATAATTTTCCCTTTGGAATCGCCAAAGCATTTCACATTAGTCTTAACTGTATTTGACGTAAGTTTAAAATTCTTATCACAGGATAACTAAAGCAATTAAACCCAAGTGTGTGTGTCTCTTTGTGTTTGTTGTTGTATTGTTTTTTCCGTTTGAACCGTTCTACTCAATGCCTCGGTTATTAAGCATTGGTCATCGTAAGGATTTAGTCCGTATAAGTTTGATGTTTACAGTAGCTGTAAACGGCAAAAAGGAACTCGGGTTTTATTCACCTTTCGAAAATTCTTAATTCAACCCTGTAGAGAAATTGCGAAAAAACCTCTGTTCACCGTAAATTCAAATAATTTAAGTTTCAGGTGTAAGAACGGCTCGTTGTGACTCGATACCTGTTTAAAGAAAAGAGAAATAAGGCTCGTGGCTAGTCTGAAGAATTGTTGCGTCTCAGAACACCGTTACTTCATGATTTGAGAATTATGAGATAAATAGTCGTTAAGTATCACTAACAAAGCAATGCTGTTTACAAATTGGAGAAAACGAAAAAAAAGACTATCATAACGACATACCAAAGAAATATTTTTTTGTTTAAAGTTCATTTCTGACTCTCGTAATCGTTCTTGTGGGACTTTGGAGGGGAAGAGAGGGGAAGGTGAAACAATAATGACAGATTCCAGTTATTCAGTGAGAGAAATATATCATAAAAATCAAATTAAATTTAGTCCTATTTCTCTTGTCTCGTCATTTAACACAACTGAAGTTTCGTGTAACATCTTCGCGGACTATTTTTGACAGGCATTTCTTGTAAACTCGTTCACTCGACTGGGGGAATTTTTTCTTAAAAGAAAGAAATTTCTTTCTCTGAAAAGAAAAGAGAAAAAAAAAAGCTTATTAAAATCTATTGAGTTACACTCCCACACATAATTAGGTTGGACTCATCTCATGAGCAACGTCCACGATGTTCTCTCGCCCCTCTCCCCTTTTCAATTGATGACCAAGTGGGGAGGCAATATGTGATTAGTGTTGGCAGAAGTCTGGGAATGAGTTCTGCTTCTTGAGCCCACGTACCAAATGGTATGATTACTTTTTTCAAGATGGCGGACGGTGCGGATGGTTCAAGACCTCAGTTTGGAAACCGTCTTCTCTCTGATCCAACCAAAGTTTTTGAGCATAATGCTTGGTGAGACCAATATAGATTTTGATTTATTGCATCAAAGGAAAATGTTATATGATTAAGCGTTTAGAAAACAAACGCAAGATCCAATTTGACGCAATTACATGTCTGAATTGGAGATTTTAATTTTTTGTTGGGGACTGACCACTCACTTTTGCAGGGACAATGTGGAATGGGACAGTGAGCAAGAAAAAGCTGCACAACAGAAGATCAATGAAAATTCTCTTATTAAACTAGGAGAGGATGAACAAGGTACTTCTTGCGAGCATATCGATGCTACACTGAACTGAAGTTTTATTTCTCATTTAAAGGGATCATTTGAGGTTTTGCTCTGAGTTTCTTATATGTGAACTCGGTAAGATTTCCACTCGGCCCATACTTCATTATGCTTTCAGTTCTTGGATAATGAAAGCAATGGAGAAAAAAAAGATTTCCTTGGGGCTATGGCTTTGTTTTACAATAGTAAAGACCTGTGGGAAAATCTTATCATAAACTCTTTAAAGATTCGTTATCAGACCTGAGTCTTACTTTACAAATTGAGTGGGGTGACCTCCCTAATTATCACATTTTCATTGTTGCTTTGTATGTACGAAATTTTAATGGAAATGTTCGCAAAAGTTCTATTTTCATAGGAAAAACCTCAAACCAAGAAACCAGTTTTTCCCCCACCAACTGAGAGTAGCTAATAAACAAGGTTTTCAAGGCCATAAAATTTTTTCTGTCCAATCCACTTTTAGCACTGTTTGAAGAAAAAGCTGGTAGCTTCTGGGATGAATTTTACTTGCAGCACCAAAACAGGTAAAACTGGTCTTAAATGCCTAGGAAAAAATGTAACCTGGGTTTTCATAGGGTGCGTCCAGACTTCTCTAGAGGCTTGTCTGCTAAATTATGTGTTGTCTATGTTGTAGTTCAATTTTATACTTGGTTCAAATTTTATTTTCGTTTGTTCTCAGTCATGTTAATGTATAATAATGAATTTGAAACAAAAGAAAATAAAATCTGAACCAAGGATAAAATTGAACTACAACATCTACACTAAATGCTACACACCCAAACATCACTAGCCATTTTCTCTGTGCTGTTCGCAATACATTACTGTTCTCCATCGCTGTCAAGGAGATTTTTGTTTAACAATCAGGCTCCACTTGTTCATAGCGCGGATGACCCTATCCCACGGATAAATCGCTATCCAGCGGATAAGTGTTACCAAAACATACTGCACTATCCACCGGATAGAGATTTATCCAGTGTATAGTGTTATCCATCC
>NC_142530.1:3262500-3305000 GCF_964205215.1 Stylophora pistillata
AACGCAAAAATGTCCGAAGATAGCCGCCCCCAAAGATTGTGCAACTGCAGGAACGAAAACGAATGCCCTTTAGGAGGGGAATGTTTGCAAAGCGAGGTCGTCTACCAAGCCACAGTCGCTACCAGGGAAGAAACTGAAACGTACGTTGGCCTCACAGCGACAGATTTTAAGACTAGATGGCGCAACCACCAAATGTCGTTCAACCCCGAGAGACGGCGAAATGACACAGAGCTGAGCAAGTACCTGTGGAAACTAAAGGAGAAAAGGAAGACTATTCGATTTCATGGAAAATTATTGCTAGGGCTAGAGCATATTCCAATGCCACAAAACGTTGCAATTTATGCCTCACTGAGGAATTTTTTATCTTGTCTTATCCACATGAAGCCTCTTTAAACAAGCGAAGTGAAATAATATCCAATTGTAGACATCGGCGAAAATATATTCTCAGGTATTCTTAACGCTATTATCGGCGCGCGCACGGTTTTCAAGATTTGAATTTTTTTAAACAATGTCATGTGATCACGTTGCTGAGTTAGAGTTAACTGTCACGATGCCTCAGTGTGTATGGAGTTTAACTGATGAGTGGATCAACTTTTGTTGGTCTACGAAACAGGCTGTATTAAAATCCATATGTGCGCAATTTGAGTAGTCCATTTGCTACTATATATATATATATATATATAACTGCAGACAGTACTGTTTCGGCCTTCTGGGCCTCATCAGTGCAGTGCTAATGCTAGGATGGGGGAGAACCGAGACGCTCACCCCAAACGACCCAACCTTTGTGGTATCGTCTAAGCCATGCCAGAGTGCTCAAACTAGAGTAAACTAGCGAGCATGCGCAATTGCAACGGCAATGACTCATCCTAGATAGAGTGCTCAATTTGGACATGAAAGCAAAGCTTTGTATGCCAAAGAGCTATATCTAACTGCAGACAGTACTGTTTCGGCCTTCTGGGCCTCATCAGTGCAGTGCTAATGCTAGGATGGGGGAGAACCGAGACGGTCACCCCAAACGACCCAACCTTTGTGGTATATATATATATATATATGCACATTGTTTTTTTAAGAAAATGTTTACTGCTATTTGGTATGAAATATGAAATTGGCTGCCTAGATATTTTACTGATCACTATGGTAACAAAGACAGTTGCTGTGTGAAATGTTTACCTGTATTGGACATACGTGACTGTATTACGCAAATTGTGCTTATCAGAACTTTCAGTGCACAGACTGGCATTTCTCATCCACTGTATTCAGGGCCATCAGAATTTTCATTTCCATGGCTTAATGTTCTTAATGTCTTCTTTTTGAAGGAACACCCAGACTATAATAAGGACAGATGCCATGCCTTTGTGTGTGATATCACAGACAGTACATTTGTTTTTCCAGTTCCAAATGAAAGCCTCGACATCATAATTCTCATTTTCGTTTTGTCAGCAATTCACCCAGACAAGTATGTTGACATTTTGTAAAATTTTATAGATCCTGCCTTTAATTCGATAGAACCATGTTGAAGTCATTAGTGATCCTTGCAAACTGATTAGCTTTCAGCATTGCTAAGTATTCATGAAGTACATTTTTTTTCCTTAATATGGATCTTTACACCAACTACTAAATCAAGTTAAAACGAACTAAGATATAAAAAAAAAGTTGTCACTTGTGGAAAGATCGATGTAGTTGGTTCATATTTCCTATTATTTGAAAGGGATACCTTATCAAGTTTTTCAAATGTGGCGTACTGAAAGTCAGGGTTTTGTTAGATGGTGGGACAAGGGAGGGGGGGGGGGGCAGGGTATCATTTTGCTCTTACTTTATCCTTTCACTCCCAGGATCTCATCAGTTATTCTCCTTACTGTCTTCCATACAATTCTTATAATGTCACTTTGGAGAATTTGGAGCTGGATCAACTAATAATCCCTTAACTGATATTTTTTCTTTATTCTCATCATTTGTCTGCTTGATATTGTATTGATATTGTAAGGAGAAATTCTGTCTTGATCATTCAAGGGAGTCAAATGGTTTACACTCACATTACCTTTCTTTGTTTTTTTCTTCTCTGTATGCAGAATGCAAGCCGTTATATGTAGATTATCCAAGGTTGGTACTCTTTTGATGTAAGACTAGAATCTCAAATTGAGCGACGAAGAACGCGTATTGGTAAAAGAATGGAGAAAAGACACTTCAGCTAGATGTAATCCTCAACTAAGGTCTTTGATTTTTCCTTTTCAGCTTCTCAAACCAGGTGGACTGATTCTGTTTCGAGACTACGGTCGATATGATATGGCTCAGCTCAGGTTTAAGAAAGGTGAGAAGTGACGCCATGTTTTGTTTTATAATTTTAACATAACTCTGCAATAGTGGCAGATTTTCAGCGATTAAATTTAGTCATGAGCTATTGTCAGTCACAAAATCTTTTGTTTTACTAAAGTTGTCCACATTGTCAGAATTGCCATAGCTTAGGCTGTTGGGCGGTAGAAGGGAATGAGGTAGCTGGTGACGGAAAGTTCCCACAATCTTTTAAGAAGGAGAAATGAAGAAGGATAGTTCCCCCCTTAATTGTTTTCGCTCGTCCCCACAGACTGACTGCTCGTTACAGGCTCTGTAGTCTTTAGCCATTTTCTTTTACAACTTTCAGTTTTGAATTTTCCGATAAAAAGCATAAAATTTTGAATCTGTTTTCCTTTGACCTGTACGTGATTTTCTCGACATTACACTGACCTTAGCAGCGTGCAGAGCACTTTTCATATATAGACAAAGAAAATGGTTCGAGTCACCAACGTTGTCACAGTAGCTCTGTTAATAGAGCGTTCGATAGCGAAAATCGGATAGTCTGAGGTTCGAGTCCTTGCAGAAATGATTTTTTTTTCTCATGGCACAAGACATGCACTTTCTTCTTTTTGAATTCTTTACTTAAGATTTCACTGAACCTTGACAAGCATTTTAGTCTCCCTCGCAGCCGTTTTTTCGGATGTCACGCAACGAGCGTTGCGTGACACCCGAAAAAACGGCTGCGAGGGAGACTACAAGCATTTTGGCTCAAAATCTTTTAGCATCCAGCCATTCCTACCAAGTAGAACTATGAACGGTTCCGTTGTATTTTTATTTTTTTTTTGTGCGAAAACTGTGGGCCTTCGCTCGCAGGACTGCATTTGTGATGCTTCAGAGAGAAAAACAGAGAAAGGGAGAGGTCTGACAATAAGAAAAAATTTCTCCTGTTGCAGGGATGGGATGGAGTTGTTTATTATTGCACAACTTGATGTACGTAGATATGTATGATTTGATCGACAAAATTGATGGCCCGTGATGTGCAAAATAATCCTTTGATTTTGGAGGAGTACTTTTGACATAGATTTATGTAACCTTTTAAGAAGGGAATACTGCATAAAGCTGTGCCTTGACGCGGACTTCGACCAAGTCGATTTTTTTTGTTGCGTTTGGACAAGTTCTCAGAGCTAAGTTCTAAGTACATTGTCTTTAGTTTTTTTTTTTATATCCTTAGGAAAATGTTTGTCAGATAATTTTTACGTTCGTGGTGATGGCACAAGGGTTTACTTTTTCACACAAGGTAAGAAATTTCAATGCAGCTTTTCAACTTGTAGCTGCTGTTATATTTATTTTTGTCTCGTGACACTGACATCTATAATTAACAGCGTTAAAAAAAAAAAAAAAAAAAAAAAGAAACGTGCGTATTTGCGCACACACACTCTTGAGTTTGTACGGGAGATCTTCGCATGTAGCAATATAGGTTTTGTGTTCAGTGAGCTTTATAACCAACGTGTTGAGTCCACAAAAGGGCTAAATGAGAAACGGTTAGGACGTGAAAAGCGCTGGGAAAACCTAACAAAGATCCTTTGATGTCTGCCACTTGTTTCATTTGCACAGTATCATAGTCAGATAAGTTATGTGCGAAAATTTGAGGTTTATGCTTTTGAGCTTCATCCCTGAAAATATGACACAAAGCCGTAAATTATTCTCAAAAGTTTTCATTGGGTTCGTTTTATCAACAAGAATGATAAATAGCTTAACTTGAGAACCCTTCGACTCTCCCCTCCCCTATTCCTACCATGTGTCAACAGATAAAGCTTGCTAGGAATAAAATGTTTCACCGAGATTTCAACATAACATTTTACTGGATCAAATGCAAGCAAGAACAGCAGGCTCGATGCTCTGCCCACAATTATGCCAAATTGTCATCTGACCCAAGTAAGAATTCGAAAAGCGCTGGGAAAACCCAACAAAACTCCTTTGGCGTGTGTTTCATGGAGAGTTTCTTTACTCGATATCGCTTTACTCCGTGAAAAATGCGCAGAATTACTTGAAGAGTTGAATTGGTAAGAAACTTGCCCTTTCTGAAGCTCACAACAAGAGCGATGGAACCGTTTTGAGGTTTTCAATAACGGATTAATTCCTTAAGCTTTTGATAAGCTTGCGCCGACCTACCCGTAACCCAGCCAAAATACATCCACGTTTGCACTAATAGCAGACGCTCCGGGAATCTGTAAGATCTCTTTTTCGACCTTTTATGGTAAAGTACACTTTTCCGTCTTAGGATACACACTGGTGAAACAACATTGTGGGTTTTCGGGTATTTTCGCGGTTTGTTTAAATTGCTGACGCTGTGTCAAGAAGCCGCTAAATTCTTTTTTCTATTAAACGTGGGAACAAGTTTTCATTTCCCTCTGTGGGTATTGAAAGAGTTTTGATCGACCCTTGAGTCCGGAGGTTTTTGTTTTTGATGTGTGGTTGTGAAAAATAAAAATGCATGTTTTTTTGTTTTGTTTTTTTTTAAAAAGGGTAATTTGAATTTCGTATTGTGTTCAACTAACAGGATTTACTGAAGCATTTTATTTTAAAATCGGAAACGTGCCGATGACTTCCTTGTACTGAAGTAACGTCTAATTGTGATAAATGGCTTTTGTACTATTTCGAGCAAACTTGTCGAGTTTAAAAAGAAAAAAAAAAAAACTGAAATAACAAAACAAAAAAAAAGGAAAAAAATTCATGTCAGTGTAACCAAAACAAGAATGGCAATCGGCTAAACAACAACGAGACACCCAAAAGAATAGGATGTTTGTGGGCGAAATGGACAATTGTTCGCATGTTGGAGAAAGCAAATCTCGGAACAGCTTGTTTACCAGTTCGAGCTCATGGCCTACGTGCTTAGAAATCAATATCTTAACCTGCTCGCCAGCAGGTAATTTAATGATTAAGAAGCGGAAATCTAGCATTATGTTTGAAAACAAACTGAAGTATTTGATATCGAGATGATTTGACATTTGCTGGGTCGCTTCTATCGTACGTGACCAGCTGATAATACTCCACTTGTGTTGGTTGCAAAAACAACTTTGGGCGTGGTTCATTTTCAGCCCTTCCGTTGTTGGGCCATCAGACCGTGAAAATTACACCAATTTTTTTTAAGGGTTATTTTAAGAAATTGTTTTTTTGAATGTGAAGTCCCTATGAAGGGGAGCTTGTAAATTTTCGGTAACTTGTAAAGTACATCTTTGTAGTATGTTTAAGTTTTTGCCTTTTGGTTTTTTAATGTGAAGTAAACATTTTGTAATGTGTGGATGAAATGATACCAAAAAAAGAAAATAATAATCCACTGAGCGAGTGAAATATTGTTATATATTTAATTCTGACAAACTGAATGCATAAGAAACACTAGTTACTTTTTAAACAAATTTATGGCCTTTCGTTAAGATTGCTTGAAGCAGAGTCTATATATAAAATCATTTACCTCAAGATAAAATTAATAGGGCCTAGCGTAAGCGTTTATCTGTATTTTTATTTGTTTGTCTGCCCCAAGCAAATTCTGGGTTATCGTCAAGAGATACAGGACTGATTCTTGTTAAACAAACGGTCATAAAGTTTGTAGAACATTATAATTAGTAAATTTTCTATACCAGTGCAACAACACTTGAATGAGTTTGACAACCCTTTCAAGAGTTGGCAGCATTTTACAACTGGGGAAATGTGTAAACAAGGCCGCCCACAAGAACTTAAAACTGCTCACTCAGTGAATATCTTTCTCAAGTGACTTGTAAGCCCACCGATTGGCGGAGGGAGAGTTTGAAATATTTATCTTGTGAGATCAGAGAGATTATAAAGACTACAATTCGTGCTTTCCTGGGTGTTTTTTTTTCTCGCGGTTGAATAAATCTCTTTGTTACTAAAATCATATGTGGTGTCTACAATCACTGTGCTCGCTCGAACAATCTTCTGTCCTTATGAAATTAATTTTCTCTGCAATTGAAGACGAGGTGGCGTTGATAGCTAGGGCTTCCTTTCTTGTTTACGTCGTGTTGAAAAAAAATTCTGTGAATTTTGCGGAGAAAAAAGTTATACTGCCTGAGTATATTATCATCGAGGAGCTTTTGGTGTTTCAATGATCCGAATTCTGTTTGTATTTTGCGGGCTGCGCCAATTTCCGTGCGATTTTTTTAACTCCTGATTTCCTAGAATTTTAGAGTTCCTGTTTACGATCTTATCGGACTGTGTTGGCATTTCAAAGCAAACTTAATCTAAATGAACAAATATGGCTTTGAAACTAACAACAGTGGCTTCTTAAGTGTTCAGTTTGCCGGACACATATTTAATAGCAAGGTGTTTTGGCAAGCTATTAGAGCGCAGATTTCAACAGGTGTCTAAATCCAGTTCTTAATTTATTCCCAAGCATTTAGGGTTAATCTTATATTACCTGCTGTCGACAGGAATCAGGATATTTTGTTGAACATACGTGATGTTATTTGTATCCGTCATCTTGCTTACAGAACGTCCTTTAATAGGCAGATATTGCACAACTTTAAATGTTATATACATTTCAGGGCGTAATTGCCAGATTTCTCGACAGAAATCAAAGCGCTTTTCTTCTGTTTTGTGATTTCTTATTGGATCGTTAGTTCATTCAAATTTACATCTTATTTCTGTTTGTCTTCCGCTTTTCTGTCCAAGGCAGTAAGTAGTTTAACACGAACCACAGATGCGTTGCTGTAAGGAGCCAAAATAAGAAATTCACATCACAATTTGATCGCCGTGTGGAGCCGAGTCTGCGGGGAAACCAATTACAGCAGATTGATTGATTTTGACGGTGGTTTTCATTCGAAGACAAATAAACTTGCCCGTGGCTAAAGAGTTATTAAACAACACTTTGTAGCGACAGGTTGACAGAGGCGTCTGATTGGCTGCATGGTGGACTTCAAATGCCATATTGTCAAAAGAACCTGTTATATGGTAACGAAGGTTTGGTCTTTATCAAAGACCTTTTGAGGAGGCAAACTGTCTTTGTGTGCCACTATCAAAACAGCTCATTTCGCATTTCATCCGCTTCGGTACCTCACAAATATACTGCGTTTTCTCTCAGATTTTGAGCTTGTCTCTCGCATCCTGTCTTGTTTATCTTTGCGCCATTCGGCGAAAATGGCGCAAGCAGTTTCCTTTATCGCGGGGAAACCTCTACGGAATTAAAAATACCTAATGGTATTCTATGCTCTGATTAGATTAACTAAACATGAAGTCTCGACTGTTATTTATATTATCTCTCCCGGGGGGCAGTTATGAGATTTTGAAGCTCGCATTTTCGGCTTTAAACAAATTGTAGATTTATAATATCCTTTCATTACGTTCATGACGGTGGAGGAGATAAAAACTCGTAAGGACAGACACTACAGCATATTCGTAAAATTTTATTCCAGGTGTTTGCAAACAAGGTTACTCGATTCAAAGATAACTTTGATTCAACAGGTGTTAAGCATAGTCAAATATCTGCACTGATTAATGCGGTTTCTTTGTGTACAAGGGCGACAGAAGATTACTCAGACTCGCTTGAAATGAAATCTCCATTCATAAACGATCTCCCTGCACATACATTCTAACAATTTTTTGGGTGTAAGATTTACAGTAATAGAAAACATATCTGCCATTTCTTTTTATCGATGGAAGTTGGTTTTTAATGACGAATTCGTTGTTACAACTTCCCAGTGTTTAAAAGCTCTTAAACACATTTGCAAAGACTGGATTGTTTGTCAAATTGTTAGAGAAAAGTCAATCTTATTCTTGTTAAAATTCCGGCGATCTTGTTACTTAATCGGACTATTCTCTACACCAGAGCCTATTAAACATTTTTTTCTTAGACTGGCTTCTCTTAGCGTCAATTCTATTGTCATCTTACGTTTAAACAAAGACATCTTTCAGGAAATTATTTCCAACACTTTAACCACAACTGAAATTTTTTTTTTTGAGCGCCGGTAAGCCATTTAACTTATCATGGCGCGATTTGCTGAGCTTTGATAGCGAATCGATCGTTCTGGAATATAGTTAATCAGTTTTCCGTGTTAAGTGCTATTACCAGGGCAGCCGTTGTCTTCATGTTTAAGTAGTAGTGACATTCTTGAGAAAGATTTCGAGCAAAGACCACAGCTGTACTTTTTCACGTCTGAGTGTGTCTGTAGATGCGCACGAAGATTCGATCTGTCTGCGAAAGCGCGCTGGCAATTCGGGCATTTATATGGCTTTTCACCTGTGTGTGTTCGAATATGTCCTTGAAGTAGCCAGGGTCGGCTGAATGCCTTCCCGCAGATTTTACACTTACAAGGCAGTGTATGAGTCCGAATGTGCATTTTAAGCGCTCCAAGGGACACGTACAGTTTGTCGCAGTATTTGCAGTGGAACGGACGCTTCTGGTGCGGATGACAATGATATTGCTGGTGTCTTAGAAGCGATGTTAGCGAAGAATAATTTTTGCTGCACTCCTGACATTGGTAGTGATTTCGCATTGTTTGCCCTGGGGCAATCTCATTGCCGTTTTCATCAACGCTTCTTATACCTGGTTGTTTTTCGTTTGATTCCACGGTAACACTCTTTGGAATTTCTTTCAGCACATTGAGGCTGGAAACTTCGGCCGGATAGGTGAAAAGTCTCTTTTCCCAGGTCATTTCGACCGGCATGTGAAGCATTGTGTTGATAAGCGGCGGTGTTGTAGCATGTTGTAAATCTTGATTATAACCTGTTGCATGCGTGGTTGGAAAAACACATGGTAGAATTAGAAATCAGATATTTGATTTACAAATTCTACCTGCTGTTAGAAACCAGCGCTCAAAAATTCAGCAAATAGACAGCCGCATTACGCGGGCTACGATACAATGCGGCAAAGTACACGCAAATTGGGAAAGTGTCGAGCGAGCGAGCGAGCGAAACCCGCTTAGGAACAATTCTTACACTGTCTGCTACCTGTCCGATATAAACTGACAACAAGTGCATCGGATCTAATACAATAGGTTTGGAATATTTCACTCACCGTCTCTCGGGCTGGAAATGATTGCGTTCGAAGGCAGCCTTCTGATCTTTTCCGTCTTCTTCTTCTTCACAAGGAAAGCTTTCGGCATTTTTTTCGAAAGCGTAGTCAGGCAGCGGTACACGGTCGTGTTGATGTTGTTTTTGCGAAAGCAGAACTTGTTCTGTAGTCAGTGTATCCTGTTGGGAGTTTAGAGGGCGATTCAGCTCAAAGCTCTTCAATCGCTTTTATTGGCTGGTTATCTGTGACGTCACCCGTCAGGTGTAACACACTTTGAGCCGTTCCGCACTAGGGGGCTGGCTTTGGGTCAAATTAAGAAAACCCGTTCCCTATTTGAAGAGCTGGGTAAACCCCATTTAATTCCCACCCCTGGGCACTGGTAGTTGACAAACGCGTCATTTACTCGAAGCATAAGTTGCTGACACCCATTCCTTTCGATTTCAATAAGTGCAAACCAAAGGAAATTCCGATGTCGTTAGAAGGAGCCTGGCTTCAGCGTCAGTCAGCCCATGTTTGAACTGAAGAGCAAAAAAACAACAGGTGACGGCATTTTATTGCCATTGTTCGGCCATTGTTATGATACGAAAGTCAATACAAGAGGATAATTAACAAACGCGAACAATAACAGCTCAATACTCGTCGAAGCTAAAATCAGAAATCGGCAAACAGTATCGATTCATCGCACAGAAATTTGCATCTCAGTCAAAATAACAGTCATTTGTCGAGTTGACCTGGCATTCGTTTAATCTGTATGGGCGCTGAGACGCATTTTATCGAAACCATTCTGTCTTTTTTTTTCTCGGCTGAAAGCGTTGCAAAAGTATTCATTCGTCGAAATGGTTTTCTTTGCAAGGGACAAATTCGGTTCCGCGTATTTAACTGTCAGCCTGGCAGGTGACGCAAGATGGCAAGTCTTTTAATAACATCATGTCTCTTGAAAAAGCTTCATATCAAAAAAAAAAATAACATCGAGGCCAAGATTAACTATCTTGTGGTAAATATTACATTTCAGGTCATTATTTTGGACAAAGACGATTAAAGACCTCACCAAAACAAAATGCCAAGGTTACAAGCAAGGCATGTTTTGGGATCTTTTCCTACCAGCGAACGACCTGTCTAAGGAATTTTTTAATTGCTAAGATGAAAGCGTCTGTATGTAATTGCATTCCATCGCAAATCTTATCACAAAATACAATCATATCGCTAAGTTGGATTTTAAATCTTAACTTTTAAAGGGCGTCGATTGAAAATTAATCATCCTTGTTAATCCTGGTTGGGCTCGGGATTACGTAGAAAATGAAAGCAATATGAACCCTGGTTTTCTCCTTGTTGATTTTCTTAGAACAATGAACGGAATTTAGTTTGCAATCTCCTTAATATTGTGAACTCTGCTTAGATAAGAACCTGTCGAGTTTATATGGAAAAAATGTTGTTAGCTTTCGGGTAATTTGATCTCGAATTCCTGAGTAGAACCTCCCCCACTCTTTTTTTTAGAGGTTATGTCCGTTTTGGAAAGTGTTTTATTTTTGTGAAGAGAATAGAATTTCTTGGCTGAAAGCCCATTTCATCAGGTTGAGAACTGCGGAGAGATGTGAAGTGCTTCTTGTGGAGAATTTGTGCGATGAAAGCTGTTTTTCTTTCCAAGAGTTTCCGTACCAGTTTATGGTTTTCCACTCAATCATTGCCTGGTTTATCTAAGAGACTGTAATTTCTATGTCGTAAATGTATCGCCGAAGTTTTGAAATTGTTCCTTAAAGCGATAAGGTGTTGATTATATGCCAGCAAAACTCGAGTAATATTTGGAATAAGTGTGTGTTGTTTGTGTAGCCAACACAGTGAAAGTTTTCAAAACCAGAGTCCTTGTTTTGTCCCGTGTGGCCGTGTACGGTTTTCAGATATTAAAATGTTTAAAAAAAAAGATAAAGATTTCTCGATTCAAACAGGATCAGCAAGAATACAGCAGGGTTGCAAAGTGTGGGTGAGATGTAATTAGCTTAAACCGATTAACCCATCTCGAATGTTGATCTGCAAAACAGAAAAGCAGAGACGTCATCAGTTTTAGCACACAGCGGAAACCCATGACCACAGGTGACCTAAGAGGCAACCATCACGGCTGCTTCGTAGCGATAAAAGCTCTTATTTCACTCCATAAAGCGTTAATTATTCAAAAGATCAGCCACCTTGAATGATAGCTTCTGGATCTTTCTTGTTTGAATGCCTGAGATGGGCGTCTCTCTGACAACATTTTGGAATTAACTTTGATAATGAAGGAAGTAACTTTGCAAATGTCTATCAGACTGCCTATGTCAAGCTATCAAACTAATTTTAATCTACACGGAGAAAATTAACCGGAATTGTTCCAAATTTAGTAATGACCACGGGGCAAAAGTTCCTCCCTTATTGAGGGACGTGCTTTTGCAGTTTTCAAGGCGACAAAATGAGTTTTCTTTTGGACATCTAATGACTTCCTCTGTGTTGAAGGCAAACAATCACTTTGGGAAAGTGACGCCATTCTTACGACCAAGGGAGTCGTTTCTTTTCTTAGAACTGCAGTGTAATCTTTTGTTCGCAGTGAGAATTATTGTCTTTTGTAATACAATAAAAATATATTTAGTGACCTGCTCCCGGACTATGGACCGTGAAACCGAAAACATTAATTCACGTGATATAAAAAGCAATCAAAGCAAAATTTTGGTTAATGACGACATTCCTGTCTCTTAACGCGTTCTTCATTAAGAGTGATTCTTGAAAAATAGTTTGGGTTCAACTAGCGAGAGCACTTTTCAATTCCATGTGATTTGACAGCGGGAAAGCTGCCTGAAAAAAGCCACCGCGTTTAGTCGAACGCGTCTATTGATTCTGCTTGTTTGTGAACATAAAAAGCTCACATGTTTAGCGAGTCGCTTGGCAGTAATTGTTTATTGTCTGGTTGCAAACAAAACTTTTTGTAGTATATAGGTCTTCGGCGTCGTCTATCAATACAAATCTCGTTTATATTTAGTTAAAGCCACAAGAATTCACGTTTCATGCCAGCGTTGCACGTAAAAACTGGTGTTGTATTGACTTAAAAAGTCATGTGAGAGTTTCAGGAAGTTGGACAATAAAGTGATTTAAAAAATTTGATCCAAACTTTAAATCCCTTCATGGGACTGTCTTCACAAGGAGGAAAAATTTCTTAAACTAAATCTAAATGGTCATGCTGAGCGATTATCCTCGCCTAGAAACAGTGCATTGTTACAATGGAGAAACAAAGTTCTACGGTGCTCGAAAATGTGTTGTTGTGGTTTCACCTCGAGGTGCACTCAGCCTTTCACAGCGTGAGGTATGTTTGGCGTGCTTGCCATTTTACAGTGAGCATCTTCGCTTTTCCAATTCAGTAACTTTCCTTTCTTTTCTCTTTTGAGGCCTGAGTTCGGGGCGTTTTTTAATTCAATATTCAGCCGTCCTCGCTAATCTATCTCACTGTGCTTTTCAAGTCATTGTGGTAATTTTCTATGCTCTGTGTGTTTCAAACGTGAATGATTCGTAAAAACATTGACCGCACTTGTATGGTATTAATATTTTCCGGGTTTAAATATTTGCGGATCATGAAGATTTTCCCTGACCTGCAAAAATAAATTCCTGGAGATAAAAATTCTTCAACATCAAACGCCTTAAATATGTATTCTCTCAATCAAACAAAAAAAAAAAATCCACTTTTCTAGTACAGTGTCCGAGGTATTTTCTCTAGGTACGCCTCGATAAGTTAGAAATCTTGAAAGTATTGTGTTACTTTTCTTGATATTGCTCTGCCACTTGAACGCGGAGAAAATCGAAAAGATTATTTTCCCGCAAAAATGTGTCATCTCGCATCGCAAAGATGTGTTTCCGCAAAATATAAAATCTCGCCAAACCCTTAAAAACAAGACTACCGAAAAATCTTCACGCCAAATGTACACGGGATGATCAAATTCCAGGTAACCATGCTGTATTGTGTGTTTGAAAAACCTCCTAGTTCTTTGGAGGGCGCTGCCTACTGTAAAAACATTTACAATGAACTGAAACTTCCTGAAATGGGATTAAAAAACCTAACTGTGAGTTTCAAAAAATACTACTCGAGCAAACCGTGAAGAAATGTAGAGTGCGGGTGGCCGCTATGTCGCAATACTCAGAAAAGAGTGCAAGACATAACTCTGATAATTGTTCTCAAGTGTGGTCGATACAAATAATAATATTTTTTGTGAGTTTCCCTTTCATAATTCAGTTGATAATAGCCAAATACGGTGGGACAGTCAGGGCAGAATATATAAGGTGTAATTTGCGGAATTTTTCTTCAAATATGTCAGTGGACCTAATGCAACAGCCTTCAAGGATTATTTGTCCAGAGAAACTGAAACCGTGAAAGTAGAAAAAACAGTGAAAGTGTACCTCGAGACCAGAGACAAATTTTTTCGGGAACTCGATCCATTACGGAGAAACAAATGTACAAAATAAAACTGACATAGGGCACGGCAAGCGCACGGCATACAGTTTAACACGGCGAATACAAGCGTCGTCTATCCAAATGCAACACTAGAAAATCAATTTGATCTCATTGTCGCCATAACCAAACACAGTTAAAAATATGAAGGCTATTTTGGGGATTCTAGTTTTTAGCTAAATTTTAATTCGCTCTGTATATAGTTTTGGTAATTTGTATCTCTTAGGAATTTTACTTTGATTTTTGAATGCGCTACCCTAGTTACTCTGCTGATTATGTCCTCGTGTGAAATGAATTCATAAATTCATTTTTCCATTCAAGGTGCGACGCAAGATTTCAAAATTGTACTGAAGTAGGAAACTCTTTCACTCCCGTGAGTGACCAACGAGGAAATTCTCCTTATCGTGTCAATAAATTTTACAGCGACCTCTGTAACCTCTACTTCAGTCTCAAAGATTGAGTGATGGTCAAAGCACATTTGTCTTGATCGGAATTTGAACAATATCAATTTTCCCCATCCGCACACAATACAAGATGATACAAGGAACGGATTTGTTTTTCGCCCAAGTCTGGGAAATGAAATTCCGGAAACCAATAATTCAGTGATCAGTCGCCAATATTTAGAAGCTTTTAGAGATGTTGACACATTAACAGGTACATTTGCGTAAAAAAAGAGTCAACATCGATGCGATATTTCTCTAACAGTTCCTTTGTCACTTGTGCAGTTTTTCGCGTGCGTTAAGGATGGGTATTTTAAACAGTTTGAATATGGCTTTCTTTCGGAGCAGCTCATTCTATTAATATCTATAAGATTTGTAGAGATTTTTAAGGGTGAAAAAGCATAACTGGAAATGTCCATTGGCGGTGGCGAAGTGGAAGCAAGGGGGCCGGAGGAAGGGGGTGCAGCCTTCGTTTTAGAGGGACTGCCCCCCCCCCCCCAAGTGTCCCTTGCTGAGCGCAAAATTGGTTCCGCAAACTTTCCCTTTTCGTGCCCTTTGCAACTGCCTAACTATAGTGTCACAATTCGATGACGGGCACACTGAGCAGTGTTTGCGTTGTTAACGGGTCTTTCAGCTTGTGCCAACATTTTGGAAATTTGGTTTGGTATACGATAGTCACTCGTATCCTTCTTCTAAACTTGGAAAGGAGGGGGGGGAGAGAGGGAAAAGAGGATGAGGGGTCAGCCTCCTCCCCCCTGCTCCTCTGCCACGGCGCCCTTGAAATATTTTATCTTTTTGATTTTAACTTTATACCCATTTTGAATAAGTATAGCCGAAATCAGTTCCATATAGCTAATTGAACCAGAGTGAGTCTAAAAAGCATTGAAACCACCTAAAGCAAAATTGAACCATTTTTTTCTGTCCGGGTCTTCAGACTTTGCTAAAAATAGCTGACCTCTTGTCTAAATTTATCGAGCACTCTCAGACAGCCTGGGTAATATTAGCACGTCATAATTAACAGTAATCAGTTGCATTTCATGCAACGATAAATTTTCTTTGTATTTGCTAATCTAATCTACGAGAAATTAGCATAGCAAAGTTCTGTTGCCTTGTTGTCTGCGTGAGATGAAGGAAGGAGTACGTTTACCTATGTTGATATTTTAGGTGTAATGTCTAGGAACTGAGGTACAAACTCATTTAACAAAGCTCGGCTTTGTGATGTCCCAAAATTGGGAAGGGAAAAATCTGTCAGTACTTTGGCGCATTCTTTTCTGTTAAATTACGTCTCAGAAATGTCTAGAATCCATTGTGCGCAAGATATTTCTGCGAGGTAATCCACGCTCACTAAGTTTAATGATAAGTACACTCTGATAACTTTATGGTCACTACATGATTTTATTTGGTTCCTGTCTCTACATTTTGTTTTGATTATCTTAGTCTTGAAACGAAAATAATGTGGTTTCGTAAAGTATATACACAAGAATGATGACAAAATTGGAGCATTCTAATTTGTTTCCAGACCTCTCGCTCTACTTTTGCCGGTGACCACTCCGTCAGTCACTGGTCGTGACTTAAATCAGGTTTTTGAGTAATGAATGGAACTGAATAAAATATTTTCCAGTAAATAAGGTCTCGACCTTTTTACGATCTTTGTCCTCTTCTCAAATACTGACTTTTATATTTGATCCACAGTACGTCACGAGAGCCGAACCTGAACGAGAATAGTTCGGAAAAAACGGAAATAATCGGTTTCAGTCCTAACTCGAAAGCCTTATTTTGGATTATCCAATCAAGTCACGACCAATCATGGAATACGCATATGCTACGAAATGTCCAATTCTAACTCCTATTAATTTTCTAGACGAGCTTTCCCAAATGTTCCAAGAGGCTGGCCTTAATGAAGAACAGAACTATGTTGACCGTCGACTTCAAGTGAATCGTGGCCGGCAGCTGAAAATGTATCGGATTTGGATCCAGTGCAAGTTTAGGAAACCGAGATGACGAGAATGGAAAAACTATGTCTGTAAATTCCATGTAATTCTTGTTAAAGCTTGAATATCATTCAAGACAGTCGAATAAATTTGCACAATTTTATGAACCCAGCTACTCACCAACGATAAATCTTGCAAGTGTAATATTTATTATTTATATCAATTCTCCTTTTGATAATTTTTCACCATTTAATCCAACCCCTTATAGGTGGAATGAAATACAAGGCTACTTCATCAAACTGCTCAACTGCAGTATGGCCAAAGTCCCCTGCAAAGTGTTGTAAAGCCCCGTAAGCCAATAGGATATGGCATTATAGAAATCCTCATTGTTGCTGCTGTTGTTGTTTTTGTTGGAAATGAGAAACAAAAAAATAAAAAAAAGGGGGTGGAGATGGTAAAAAGAAAGAGAATTAAAACAACCTTAGCCCATTTTTAACCTGGGTAAGAGATAATCACAATACTGATGGTAAGGATGGGGCATGCCCAACATGTTGAAGAATTCTCAAGAGCTTATTTTCCTGTGGATACACATTGATTATCCCTTTAAACCCAAAGAGGGTCTGGCTTCCAAATTCTTCTTACATTACCCTCCTTAAATCACATGCAACAGTCATCAGAAAAAAGGAATTGATCACCAATTCAAGACACTCCTGATTGTCCAACAAATTCTCCTTGTCATCACCACAGCCAATGTAAAGAAAACAGTGGGGAGAATATGCATACTGATACTAGATTCTAGAAGATTAACTCCTGGTAATCTCACACTAGAGTTCACTCTTGGTTTTCACTATCCTCATCATTGAATGTTGTATATTTTGGTAGTTTTGTCTTTATTTCTTTAGCCTATGTGGAAGACAAAAACAAAAAACAATTATATTATTCACCCTACTACTTCAAGTCACACCGTACAATGAATCTTTAATTACGGAATGAGAAAAAGGTTTGGTGAGAGAATTGCATAGCAGTGAGAGCACTTGTCTCCAACTGCTGTGAGATCATTCAACTCCTTTGGCTGGAAAGCTGTTTGTTTACCAGCCTTTTAATGCATTAGCATCTTAAAATCAAAGCCAAAGAAATAACTTCCATAATAGCCAATCAGAACAAAAAAAAATGTATGCCTGGGAGCCAATGAGAACTCATCGCAAGTAAATAATTGTCAATTCCCAGGAGAATTTGATTATGAAGTCTGATTGTCCAGGTGAGTATAATCCATAATCCCGAAAAGGAATACTGTAGGCAGTAGCGACTGACATTTTGACAACCTAAGTGGATGTCATCATCAGTCACGTTTTCTGAGGTTCATCAAGCTAAGGTTTTTGAAACATCAGACATTACAGCCATCAACAATCCTACCTTGACAATAAGCTTACATAATTACTCCTGGGTGCTAACTATCTATTGGATCCCAAGAGGATGAGAGTGAAAAAGTCTGGATTGATCAATTTTTGTATTGCATCTGACTGGTTGACAAGGTAGTTTCTACCTCTGTTCAAAACTGAAAGTTATCATTTTGGGGATACTTTTGAAGTTCTGTGTGTCCAGGGGGTTCTACCCACCTCCACCCCGTCAAAAGAGGAGTTCAAGTATTGAAAGTAATGATTTTACTGTTAGTTTTTTTATTTTTTATATTTAACAATTATTCACCAAAGGCGAGGTGAATATCGTCGAATAATCCCCGAGACGAAGTCGAGGGGATTATTCGACAATATTCACCGAACCTGAGGCGAATAATTGTTTTTGTATAATTTCAGAGAAATTTCTAAAATCATAACATTTTAGTAACATTTATTAACATTTTAGTTTAACATTTTATATAAAACGCGCAGAGCGGTTTATATAGCGTCATATAAGGAACCGCTCGACCAATCAGATTGCTGGAAACTCTTTGTTCAGCTCTGAAATTATACTAAAATGTATTATTGCAATGTTTTTTACAATGGGAAGTGCTAGTTAACAACTACACTTGAGTACTTACATATCCTGGAAAGTCATAGTCAATCCCAAGATCTTTCATCTTCCTTCTCTTCCTTCGTTCTTTCTTGAGAATATTTCTCAATTGTGTTTCTTGTCCCTCTTTACTCTTTTTCTGTGAAAGCAAAACCAAAAGACATCCTGCATGCCACAATCATCTGATTTGTCCTATTTCTTAGGTACAGGTGTAGTTGGTTATGAGAAAAAGGATATTAATGAGGTAAACAATATTAAGTTCCTCATCACACACCGACAGCTGTTAGGTTTGTAGGGATCTTGAATTCCAGCACCCTACCTCGAGCACTTGATGTACGGTGCGACAAGTAGAAAGGTGAAAATTTTTTAGTTTCTCATCAAATATGTTCAGCCAATAGATGTGTATAGACTTTTAATTTTTGTCATACTACCACAAGTGCTAGATACATATTATGAAAAGGGCATGAGATTAGCCAATTCCATTGAAGGAATTGAATATTCTGGCCAGCTGAAATGCTTCAGAAAAAAATGAAAAAAAGACTAGATCATCATCTCTGACAGTGAATGGGTTCATTATGAGTCATTTGTGTAAGGAACACAGCTTTCTCAAACAGAAAATGATTGCCCTGTTTGCTTTATCACTAATACTGAAGCTCACCTTATTCTGCTTTTTTACTTCACTTTTCTGCCAAGGTATAGATTTAAACTTCCTGTCTGATCCTTTCCAAAGCATTGGATGAACTCTATCCTTTGGAATAACACTACCTATAAACACAAAAGCAAGCAAAGGAAAATTTTGATCTTTTGTCTTGCGTATTAGGTGAAGGAAAATCTAACTTCTAGTTAAAGAAACTGTGGTGCTGCGTTAGTGGGAGTAACAAGGTAATTTTGGTTTTATCAATTGAGTTGTTAATGTAACTTGGCCAACGTAAAACCATGCAGAGTTTCTGAACTGATGTTCAGAGCATTAGCCCTTTGTCATAGTGAGGGAGAAAGGGCCAACCTTGAAGCATGAGATTTGAAACTCTTTATAATGGCCAATTTACATTTAGATCAACTCAGTTGATAAAACCAAAATTATTTTGATCATCATTTGCTCCTTTTTTCTCCTTCTTCATCTGGGGAGAGCCTATCACACATAACCTCCCAGCAGAAGTCTGTTCTTGAGCCAAGTGATCCATCAGCTGGAGCTCATAACATGATCATGTCTATTCTCCATACTGTTCTTGACACATTTCCTATCATACTGACAAGGAGAATTTATTCACCAATCGTGAGCTTCTTGAGCTGGCGATCATTTCCTTAATTCTCATGACCTTACTGTTAGACTCAGCAACGATGGTGTATGGAGAAATAAGAAGCCAGTCACTCCTATAGGTTAAAGGATTACGACAGGACTAAGGGTATTACTTCTCCTCCCTGGACAGGATGGCAGCCTGTTGTAAGGTTACCCACAGCATTTAATCTTGCTTCACTGACAATTTGCTAGCACCCATTTATAACCCTGGGTGGAGAGAGGGTCATTGTGAGAGCAGGGCTTGAAATTCAAAGAAAAGTTCAGTCGCCATTTTGTGACTTGATACGTAAATATAGTCGCAAGTTCACGAATTTTAGTTGCAAGAATCCAGCGGTTTAACAAACAAAAATATGAGCCTGCAATGCATATGAATAAGAGACCGCTACAATGGCAGCCGAGCAAGGTAATGGCCTTGCATGCACAACATTGCAGATAAATTAGGTACAATTTTACCCTCTATCTTCAAATGTCTATGATAATCAGGGCACACAACAATATATTTTTCATTTATTTATTTCAGCAAAAATAGTAGCAAAGTAGTTCAACTGCTGGGTTTTTTATTCTACTCGCAAATTTGCGACTCCTTGGGAAGTTTTAGTCGCAAACATAAAAATGAAGTCGCATGTGTTTTGCCTAAGAACACAACACAATCTTGAAACACGACCTCTTGGTCCTGGGGCCCAGCGCACTAACATCTCATATAATATGCCACTAACCACTGACAAAATTAATAATGGTGTGCTCATGCATAATACCCTTTAAGTACCTTTCCCTGCAAATTGTATTCTACTCAAGACAAAATTAGTTGTATCACTGCTTTTCTGGGTAGAAGAGAAAATCTCTACCCAACATTTTCCAAGAGAGATCCTTGAGAAAAACCTGCTCCATATGAACTTTGTTCCTGTTTAGTGACACGAACTGACTACTTACATTTCAGTAATCTTCCAAACATCATGTAGTTGTTCATAGTTTCAGCTGCAATTTTGGCTACTTCATCACAGGCGAACTCTACAAAGGCGTATCCTTTTGATTTTGCAGTCTACATGGTAAAGAAAAAAAAAATTCAAAACAAAACACATAAAGTAAGGAACAAATAAATTTTTCATTCTTCTCCTTGAGTACTTTGTGTTTCAATATGGGGCTAAAGATTACAATATCAGCTTGTCAAAACTGATCACTGTGATTTTCACCCTAACATCAGTCTGCATAGTCTCCATATTATTCTCTATATATTTTGAAGGTGATGACAAGGAGGAAGTATTCGCTAATCCAGAGCTTTTTACGTTGGTGATCATTTAAATTAGATGCTAGTCGCTCTTAACCCTTAAACTCCCAGAATTGATCACATGGATCTTTCCCATTGAAATTCCGTTAATATCAGGGTGTAAAATTGCGCCTAATACAGGTGCCAATGCGACTAAATTTTTCATTTTGGCGACCAAATCCTGAAAATTAGTCACCAAATTCGCAACTAGAATTTCTAATCACACCTTACTAAGAGATCTAGTGATTGTTGAAGATTTTTAAAGATAAATCTGCAGCAAAGTTCCTCGTTAAGCTCGTTTCCAAAACGCAGCACATGCATGATGTCGAACGTAATAGCTAGCCCTTATCGCATTTATGCCCACTGTACGAGAGCTCAGCGGACTTTGAAGTTTCAAAATGAGGCTATCAGGTCACACAGGTAAACCATTCAAGTAAAATCGAAGCAAACGGCTACGTTTGGAGGCATTTTTGTTCATTTTCTTAAGGATACAGCATGTTTTTGTCATGGTTAGACATTGTATTGCATACGGGTGCAACAGTCTATTGAGTGAATCGGCAAATGACAAGATCCACAAGATTAGGATCGAAACCACGATCTTGCCAAACACGTTCAACTATCAAACTAGTGGCGCACAAAACGCACATAAAAAACCTCTCAAATAAAAAACTTACAAACGACCAGATTAATTTACTGGCAAAAGGGCTTCAATTCATTCCAACACCCACTACAAAACAAAAACAGATCAGACAACAACTATTGTGTGACTTTGATCAGTTCGCAAGGAGAATTCGTCCGATTTACATATTCCAAGGAGAGGACAAAAAAACCCATCCCTGCCACGTCAAATCTACATGGATACCACCAATACAAAAATCAGTAGCCCTTGAAAGCTATTTAGAAGAGGTTAAAAGTGACCTTTCAGAAATAGAAATTACAAAGCCAAAAGATAATTTGCTTCCGGCCGAATGCAAGGTGCAGAGGGCCTTGAAATGTGACTGAGTTAAACCTCAAAAAGGCCAACAAAGGAACAACAACCGTAGTCATGAACAAACGCAACAAAATTTTGCTGTTCCTTTCCGAAATGACAGCCATTCTTTCAATCTTCCTTTCGCAATGCCAGGACAATTACCACTAAGAATTTTATCCTTTTCCTCTACAAAAAAAAAATCGCAGATTCCAGAGTTATATGGTCAGACATGGAGTGTTTCTGGTGTTTCTCGAGAAACATTGACCTGATAGCCTCATCCTGAAACTGTAACTCCACAGACCCTTTGCATTGCAGACACAAATGCGATAAGGGTTATTCTATCGTCACTAGACGCCATCTTGGATTTAGGTAACCTATAACATTGTATATGATCCATTCTAGTGTCCTCTTTGTTGCTCGTGCAAATTTAGCAAGCTCATTTTTGATGTTTGTATGACTGTATCACTATGATATGATAATCTATCTAGTACAGTGACAGGGTAAAGAAATTTTTTGTGCGTGTATGTCATAATGGCCACCAACTTTTTGGAATTGGCTACCACTTTAAAATAATTAGGAGCAAAGTGGCTACCAGAAAAAAAAGTTAATTTTACACCCTGAATATGTTATTTGGCAAACTGGTTCTGAAAACAGACAAGCTTACCAGCTTAAGGGAGTTTTCTAGATAGAACAAATTCAAATTCTTGAAGTTGTCTAATTTACTGTGAAATGCATGGCTGTTTGCAGGGAAGGCAACTGGTTGGATCTGGGGTTTGTTTCTCAAAAGTCTCTGTAACTTAACAGGCCCAAAGCCACATTTTAAAATCAAAATTTAAAGGAAAAACAAGCAGGTTCTGGCACCCAAATCAGTCCATTTTGTTTCTTTAACTGATAGTTTTATTGTATCATTTTCAAAACTTTTGAAATTGCCATCTTAAATGAAAACAGAACAACTTTATGGGCCTGTTAAGTTACTGGGACTTTTGAGAAATGGGCTCTAGGAGAATTAAAGGGTAAAGTAGCTTCTAGTTTTTAACTCATCAATAAATTCAACTGCCTGCTGACAAACCATGACAATCTCTCTTAAAACAAATAAATTTGCTTTATGACTTCTACTTGTCTTGTTTCAAAATCAGTTACTGTCTAAACAACAAGTGTTTTCAGGGCTACACTTCTCTGGATGGCCAAGCTAGTCTCAGGAAAAAGCCATTTACTAGTTGACACTTTACACCCTAACATCAGTATACATATTTTATTACACGACTCAGGAAGTCAGAGGGCCAACAACTAAAATCAACCAATCAAAATGCTCTATTGCTGGTCAATATTCTCTCAGTATTGGACCGGGCACTGTCCCGAATGGTCCCGAATGATACCGCACTTGTGTCCCTTTGAACTTCAGTCGTATAATAAATCTCTTATCAACCAAGCTTGCTTGGGACCGTACTGGAAGAATATCAGCGCTCGGTCTGTACTGTCAAGACCTCGGGCTGATATTCTCCCAGTACTGCCCTCGCGCTTGGTTAATAAGATATATTTATTATCCAACTACACCTAGACGAGTACGAATAACGCCATAGATGAGTACAAATATCAAGTGGTATTTGTACTCGTCTATTGTAGTACCGGTTAAACTGGTTTTCTCGCATTGTGCAAGCGAAGAATTGGATTGTAGTTGCGGGAAAAAAAAAAGGGGCGGAAAATTTCAATCATATTTCTGACGACGAAGAGTCAGAATGGCTGGCAAATATAGATCCAAGTTCATTTGATGAATCGAACGAAGAAAAACAGCTTGATGACCAGAAAATTTCTTCATTTAATGAAGAAAATAGAAACAGCAACACAACAATTCGCCAATTCCGTTCTGCTTCACATACTTCTGTCACGCACTCCCTGTACATAAATATCCGCGAAATTCGCCCGCAGAAACAACAGTTTGGCGTGTTGGATAATAAATATATCTTATTAGACGTTTTGTTGTGTAGTATCGCTGAGTATTTTTACTCGTTATTTGTATTTTGACTCGCCCTACAGGCTCGTCAAATTACGACACAACTCGTAAAAATACTCAGCGATACTACACAACAAAACGTCTAATAAGATATATTTATTATCCAACTACACCTAGACGAGTACAAATAACGCCATAGATGAGTACAAATATCATGCGTTATTTGTACTCGTCCATTGTAGTACCGGTTAAACAGGTTTTCTCGCGTCGCGCAAGCAAAGAATTGAATTGTAGTTACGAAAAAAAAACAAATGGCGGACAATTTGAATCATATTTCTGACAATGAAGAGTCAGAATGGCTGGCAAATATAGATCCCAATTCATTAGATGAATCGAACGAAGAAAAACAGCTTGACGACCTGAAAATTTCTTCATTTAATGAAGAAAATAGAAACAGCAGCACAACAACGCGCCAATTCCGTTCCGCTTCGCATACTTCTGTCACACACTCCCCGTAAATAAACATTCAGGAAATTCACCCGCACTGAAATAACAGTTTGGCGTGTTGGATAATAAAAAACGTATTAGATGTTTTGTTGTGTAGTATCACTGAGTATTTTTACTCGTTATTTGTATTTTGACTCGCCCTACCGGCTTGTCTATGGGCTCGTCAAAATACGGCACAACTCGTAAAAATACTCAGCGATACTACACAACAAAACGTCTAATAAGATATATATATTCTCCATACTGTTCTCTATACATTGCCAAAGGTGCTGACAAGGAGAATTTGTCCAACAATCTAGAGCTTCTCTAGTTGGTGACCATTTCCTCTATTCTCGTGTCCTTAATGTGTGATCAAGGGATGATAGTGTGAGAAGAAATTAGACAGCGGTTACTCTTAGGGGTTCTTAGGGTTTCTCTGAGAGAAAGATTCTGAGCAAGGTTACTCGAATTTATGATCCAATTGGCTTTGCATCTCATTTCTTATGAAGGCCAAGATAGGCCTGCAGGAGCTGTGGAAAAAAGGCATTGACTGGGACAAGAATTTACCAGCTGAAATTCAAGAAAAATGAACCAGCCTGTTTCACGAAATGTTGAACTTCAATGGCATAAGACAGAACAAGGGTTAATCTTAAAGGGTGAATGAATTAAAGGGTTATTTAATAACAGAATTATAAACAATTCAAAAATTTCTTTTTTCCAAGTTTTTTTTTCTGAGGAATCCCTGCCACCTACCTTTCTACTTCTTGATAATCTGACTTTATTCACTGTGCCAAACTGTGAGAAAAACTGTCTTATTTGATCCTCATAGAAGCCATGTGGAATGTGACCAAGGTAGATAACACCAGGTGTCAACTCATCAGCCTAAAACCAGAGAAGAGTGCTCACTTTGATTAGTCAATTCAGTGTAAGATTTGTTAAATTAAAGGACACTCTTTTGCTAAAATGCATCAATGTTATGTTATAAGACAAATGGTAAACACCAAAGCATACACACTTTAGTTATGGATACCCTTGGGAGGTTTGCTAAGCACGTGAGAAGCTAAAGTCGCGCTCAGTTATCACCTTGCATGACTCTTATACTTCTTGTGTGCTTAGCAACCTCCTGCATGCATCTATATCTCAGTTATGTATGCTGTGGTATTTACCATTTGTTAAATATTACATGATTAAGTTAGTACAAGCACTATCAGGGCTCGACACTAGCTTTTCAACTTGCTAGCCAATTGGCTAGTGACAACTTAGATGTTATGAAAATTTTAGTTTGTTTACTAGCCAAACTGGCTTGTGGAAATCAAAAATCAATAGCCAAAACTGAATTTCAACTAGTCTGGGGCTAGTTGGCTACCATTAGTGCTGAGCCCTGATTATGATTGGTCAGTTGGGTACACCATATTCCACTGTACAGCCCACTAATTTCAAAAGTTTGTATCAATTGAATTCCTTGCCCTCTATTCCTCCCCCCTATTCCTCTCCCTCTATTCCTCCCCCCTATTCCTCTTCCTCTATTCCTCCCCCCTATTCCTCCCCCTCTATTCCTCCCCCTCTATTCCTCCCCCCCATTCCTCTCCCTCTATTCCTCCCCCTCTATTCCTCTCCCTCTATTCCTCCCCCCTATTCCTCTCCCCTATTCCTCTCCCTCTATTCCTCTCCCTCTATTCCTCCCCCCATTCCTCTCCCTCTATTCCTCTCCCTCTATTCCCCCCCTCTCTATTCCTCCCCCTCTATTCCTCTCCCTCTATTCCTCTCCCTCTATTCCTCCCCCTCTATTCCTCCCCCTCTATTCCTCTCCCTCTATTCCTCCCCCTCTATTCCTCACCCTCCATTTTAACTCAGAGTTATAACAAATATTTTACAAGCCTTATTTTCGCAGTCCATACTGTTAGTTATGGAACCTTGTTTTTTTCTGATCAGTGTTGTGGCTCCCATGCTTCCCCTCTGAGCAGAAAAAAAATTGATCTGCAACTTATGTTACTGATGTCGAAAATGGATATCATTCAATTACATGTGTGCTAAGATCTACACTTAAATTTCACAATATAGCTGTGATCGCAGATTTTATTTTTTAAGGGAATGGCTTGAGATAGATCAGCAATGTACTTATTTCCTTAAATTTTTAGAGACATGCAATGAAAACTTCAGCTCAGCTTTTCCAAGATCCAGGCAATTGTTCACTGCATAGTTTCAGCTGGATAAAAAAATTCCAAAACAATTGGTCCCAGTCTTGTCAAATTCAAAGCCAGGAAAAAGGTCTCTGTCATGCAGATATTTCCTAATTCCCAATAATTTGCCAACTTTTCTATACTTACATTATATTACACTTATATTTTCATTGTAACTTGGATACATCAACAAAGTTGAAGTGGTAAATTGGTCACCGTAACTATTACAAAAGCTGACGTTTCGAGCGTTAGCCCTCTGTTAGCCCTCCGACAAAGGGCTAACACTCGAAACGTCAGCTTTTGTAATCATTACGGTGGCCAATTTACCACTTCAACTTTGTTGATATATCCAAGTTATTTCGTTACTCCCACCGACGCAGCCCCAAACAGCTTCTTTCAAAACTATCAGCCTTTATATATTTTCATTGGTTCTTTCTTACGATCTAAGGGAGGACAGACACATAGATGACATGACCATTAACATTTTGCTTTGCTATCAGATTAATAATAGACATGAAAATATTACTCAGTTCTGATTGGTTAAGATAAATGCAGTTTTCAGGTAATTCAGTGCAGAAGAGAGTTAATTCAGTGCAGAAGAGGGTTAATTCAGTGCAAAGAAAGTAACAAACAATGCATTCTGATTGGTCAATAATCAAACTCACAGAATTACCAAACTCACTGAACAATTCCTTCAACTGTTTGGCTGGAATTTGAACTTTTTTATGCCTCAACGATGTGAAAATTTCATTTTATCTTATTGTTTTGATCATATGGGGTTGTTTTGACCGAATGCACAATGTCACTTGCAGGGTTTGAATAAGTTATTTTTGCATGTGATGCATGTACTTTTCTTCTGCATACTTATGATAAACTACCTTGTATTTTTTCATGTATATTATCAATACATAATCACATGATTTTTCTTGTGCAATTTGGAAATAAATAAATGCTTGTAAATTTTTTCAAAGACCACATATTGCATTTGCCCTTTGGGCTCATGCAATTTTGTTAGCCTTTGGAAAATTTACTAGTGCTTATTTATTCCAAATTGCACTCGAAATCATGTGATTACCTATACAAAACAGATAGAATCCATTTCGGCGCGAGTCTACAGTGCAGTAACAGAATACAGAAGTCAAAGATGTCAAATGTGTTAAGAACATCACTGACACACTTAGCTGCCCCTAGTGTACCACTTCTTCGTTCTTTAAAAGTTTTGACGTAGTAGTAAACCTTTATTTAACTAGGGTAATCCCTTCAAAATACTTAAAGGTATATCTGTTATCAATAGGAGCCCTAAATTAAAAACTAACAAAAAGTTTTAAAAATAAATAAGAAACTAAGTAACTAAGTTAAAATAGTACAGTATAACAATTAAAACTGATTCTTATTTAATAAATAATTATTATACACAACCGAGCCATTATAATAAAAACTTTTCTTGGCGGTCTCAGTTCTTACTGAAGTTAAGTATATAAAATTGCTTCTTCTTGTTTCTCTTGAAATGACTTCCTTATTCAACTTAAATAATTTAATACGTCATCTGTGTTCTATTAATGAACAGACGCACGGGACACATGGAATCTTTTTGTTGAGCATACAGTAAAAAAAAAAAAAAAAATGGAGTTGTAGGGATTTCCGAGAAAAGAAACTTCAAGAAACAGGCGACAACGTACTCTTAACTGTACAATAAAACAATCTCCTTCTTACCGTGGCTTTGATTTTTTTTACTTTGTCTTCAAATTCTTTCTGTTTGTTCAAATCAAGAGCTAAAGTTGGCATTTCTTTTGTATCACTATCTTCGGTGTTTTTCTCCGCCATGTTGAACACTTTTACCACGTGCAGGCAAAGCGCATGTTTCAAAGACTACATATGAGCCCGCAATCCTTGCGGGAGAAGCCATTGCCTTGACAACCACGATAAACCGCTCAGGTTAGAGCACAAAATGGCGAAGTATGTTATTGCTGGGAAGGCAAATTGCCCTTTTTATGCTAAAACAGAGCTTCTTGCAGATGAAATTTCGTTGAAACTACCAGATTTTAAAGTCCATAAGATAGTCAAGCAGCCAGAGGATTGGGAAGGTTGGCTTAAAGAGACCTGCGAAGAGAAAGGATGGAGGCATTCTAGTTCTCCTCTTGTTTGGAGGGAGCTTGTCGATCGAGGTGGCGCAGGTATCCTTTTAGGCGGATGCGATGACTTTTTAGAAATGGCTAGAGGCTATTACGGCATCACCTCGGTTAAAATGAGCGACGAACTCTTAAATATCGCTAAGGAAAACCTTCAAACAAAGATCGAAATTGACGCCGAAGAGGAAGAACGAAAGGCAGCCATTACTCCGTTACGAATTTGCGTGTCTGGGGCATCAAACGCTCTGGCTTACGGTGTTTTGGGTCATTTGGCTCAAGGAGAAGTGTTTGGAATCGACCAAGAAGTGAGTATTTATCTGCTCGACAAGGCTGAATCTCAGAAAGTTCTTGAAGGTACAGCAATGGAGATCCAAGATTGTGCTTGGCCTCTGCTCAGAGATGTAGTGCAAACATCGGATCCAGCGATCGCTTTCAAAGATGCCAGCGTAGCTCTTCTACTGGATGGCATTCCCGTTGAAGAAGGAGTCGATAAAAAGGAGCAACTTCTCGCCAACGCTAAAATTTTTAAGGCTCATGGAGAGGCCCTTGATCAATATGCAAAGAAAGACGTGAAGGTGTTTATCGGAGGGGGGCCGTCTAGTGTCAACGCCTATGTCGCTAGTAAATTTGCTCCTTCGATACCTAAAAAAAATATCTGTGCCTTGGCTCGTCTTTTGGAAAACAGGTCTAAAGGGCTCTTGGCCAAAAAACTGAATGTCAACACCGCAGGAATAAAAGATGTCATCCTTTGGGGTAATATTGGTGTTCTCACAACAGCAGACCCGAGAAATGCAAGGGTTCATGGTTTTGATGGGGCCATCTGGGGGCCACATATTCCTGGATTCACCCAACATGTACCAGAAATGGTCCATGATGACAAATGGCTGACAGGAGAGTTTTTAGAAACCTTGAAAAAGCCCTTGAGTAGTGTTAAAAGCCCAAGAGGGACCCCTTCCTTGTCAGGGAGCTTTGCTGTGTTATCCCAGCTTCGTGATTTGTGGCAAGGGACATCATCAGAGATTTACTCTCTTGGGGTGTCTTCTGAAGGCTGGTATGATCTCCCGCAGGAAATCTTCTTTTCTCTTCCAGTCAAGTTTGGACAGGGATCTTGGAAAATTGTTGACAATATTTCACTTGATGACTCACTGAAAGCACAACTGCTGGCAATTGCTGAAGAACTTAAGAACGACTGTGAAGAGATTTTGAACAAGCTTAGTCCAGTGTCTTGAATGAATTTATGATGCAGATTGTACATAGGTAGATATGTTATAGTACCTATGCACATGTCAAATCAACTTTACAAAACTTGAAAATCCAATTAACTAATCTTCAATTAGGTGCAATATTTATGAGGTTATGTTTACTGTAAAGCAAAGAGTATAAAGAAGAAGCAATGTTTACAACACGTCTGTAAATAAAGCATTTCATTAGTATAATCATCAAACGATTCTTTTGGTTAGCCTACAGGGCAGGTTTCACTTTTTTGTGGTTCATAAGGTGAACATGGGAAAATACGAGAAGAACGCGAGGAAAGCGCGAGAACTACGCGAGGTAAGCGCGAGAACAACGCGAAGCGAGAGCGTGGGGTGAATCACATGCAAGGAGAGGGGCGCAAAGGAGAAAAACCTTTTTGCGCTTTCCCTTCCGAAATCGAAAACAGTCTGAAATCAGTCAGTGGAGACCAAAATAAAAAAGGTTTGCTGGTACGGTGAAAAAGTCAATTACTGCATTGCTTTTTCTCTGTTTCCGTTGATGTATGACCGTGTGACAGACGTGCCAAGGGGCAGAAACTAGAAAACGAAGAAGAATTCACAGAGAAGGAAGAGCAAAAGGATTATAAAGAATTGGCGCAAAACTGGAGCAAAGAAACCCTAAGGGCTTGTCCATCGGGACAGAAAATGACGAACTGAAAGATCTCTTCTGAGCATCCTTTGAGTTCCAGATTTTTGACGCATACTTTGCAATACACGCCTTGAATTGGTGCTAAAATGCGTTTCGCCGCCAAAATACGCGATTGCTTTGGGAGCGGCTTAACCTGCGAGCTGGATCTTACTATCAGCGCGGCCGCGAGGAGATTTTAGACGAGTCGGGGAGAGGTTCACCTGGAGTCTGACACTGAAAAATTATCCGTACTAGACCCCTTGCAGACCTTTTGCCGCTGATGTTGACCAAGGGCCTTATACTTTCCCGCGGGCGAAAAAACACTCGTACAGAAGCGCACACTTTAACGCTTTACACCCTTACATCAGTATGCATATTCTCCATACTGTTCTCTATACATTTCCTAAGTTGCTGACAAGGAGAATTTGCTCGTTAATCAAGAATTGCTGCAGTTGTTGATTAATTTCATCATTCTCATGACCTTAATGTCTAATTCAGGCGTGATACTGTAAGGAGAATTTAGATGCTAATCACTCTTAGGAGTTACAAGGTTAAATGAGGGCCTGCTCGCGGGCTAGGAACGGCCTGGCCGGAGAATCAAGTTGAAATCAAACCTTTCAAAACTTTTTTTTTCTCTTCCCTCTTCAAAACGCTTGTCTCTTTTCGTCTCAATTAAGGCAGGAAATGTCAGCGGAGTCTTTCTTCGCCGATAAGCTTTAAGTACGACAACAAGATTCATTTTTTACGCGCGTCACTGAGCAAGAATGTCAAAAATCTGGCAGTGAGAACTCAAACATGCTTCAAGCTAATGGTTAATTAAAAGCTAACCCGATGCACTGGGTAAAAACGTGGATAAGAGCGATAAGTTTCCTATTTTCAGATCATTTCTTGTGACATTAAGTTGAAAAACAGAATTTTTTTTAGCTCCAACTCTGAAACGATATCATTCTAAGTTTTTGATAAATTACTTAATTTTGAGGTCATGGGAAAATGAGTTCCGATTATGCCTCGACTTTTCCAGATCCCCGAGGTATGATTCGTTTTGTGAGCTTTAAGTTATACAAATTTGCGTTTGCTAATCATGATTGATAACATCGTGTTGTTTTGATTTTGCCACTGTTGTTTTTACATTAGACTTTTGCCTTTTAAATTTGACAGCTGCGTTTTGATAAAAAATGTTTGTAAAATTATTCGCATTCATTCACATGTCTCTATCGCAACAAAGTGACATGGACCGGAATATTTTCTTTTAAGTGATATCGAAAACAGCTGCTTGACAAAACCTTTCAAAGCTGCACTTCAGAACTGGACTATTAGAAATGGCAGCGCTTGGAAAAGGTGCGATATTCTTGATTCTGTTTTTTCTGTGGTGCGCCTACGTTGTCCTCGGAATCTTCGTTTTTGCTGCAACAGAAGGCAATGCAGCGCATAATTTTCAAGAGCGAAGAGAACGACAGAACATGACTGGCTTGAAAGCTGAAACGATGCAGAAACACAACATGACCGATGCTGAGTTTGAGACCCTCACGAAAAAGATTCGTGAGGCGGCGAACTCAGACGAGGATTATCCCGATGAACGGCGATGGAATTACGTAGACTCATTTTGGTTCGTGGTCGTTCTACTTACGACTATTGGTAAGTCAAAAGAAAATCACAGTAATTAATGCAAAAATCATGAGTCACCCAGGCGCGTGTGAGTCGTTACGATTCAGAAATAGCGAGGGAATTAAGGCGTTGGCCGGATTTGTTTTGATTTCATTAAACATGAATCTTTCACAGCGTAACAATAATAGCGAAAGATTGCTCTAAGCACAATGACTGAAGAGGTATCAGTTCAAGCTGTTGATAACTTTAGGTTTCTTTGCAAAGCATCACGAAACATATTCTCAAAACTGCTCTTCACGTTAGAAATTAAAGACGCAGACATTTGGTCGCAATTTCAGAGTTCTAACCTCTTGTACTTCTTTTAAAGTAGTTTCAATTCCTTTTTCATAAACAGATCAAAGTAACCATTGAATACGGTAAAAACCCGCATGTAAGAACCTAGTAATTAAGAACCTTTTTGGCAGAAATTTTGGATTGTAATACCCAAAAACTTAAGAATCTGTTTACTCAGCAAAACCTGCATGGTTCTTATATGTAGAGTCATTCTGGATAATGAAACAATGTTGTAGCAAAATATGTCTGTAACTATAAAATAAATGTTTTCTATACATTTGATACTTCCATAAAACATGTCACAATACAGTTTCTCCACTGTATTTATGGCTCCCAGGCATGTATTAAAGCTAGTTAAAAGAAATGTACTCCTGGGTATAAACTTCTAAACTGTGTAATTAAGTACATTGTTCAGTAACAGTGTATTGTACAGTTTAGTATAGAAAATTAAATCCGGCATTAAAGATATTTTAAGAACCTATTAAGAACCTGTTTTGCCTAAGTTGTCAGTAAATACCCCAAAACATAAGAAACTATTTTGCCAGACATGAAAAAAACTAGGTTCTTACACGCGGGTTTTTACTGTATTTGCATATCTTGCAACAGCTAAATAGCAAATTAGAGCTTTAAGATCGATAGAAATTTCTTTAATCCTTGAACTTCCATGAGTGACCAAGACGGAATTTCTCCTTACAATATCAATACAATATCAAGCAGACAAGTGATGAGAAAAAAGAAAAATATCAATTAGGGGATCATTAGTTGATCCAATACCAAATTCTCCAAACTAACTTTATTTGAATTGTATAGCAGACAGTAAGGAGAATCACTTATGAGATCCTGGGAGTGAAGGGGCCACCGTTTGGAGAAAAAGTTAACGGGCGCCATTTGTCATGGAGAGCGTGGACCAATTCTCTTCTAAGATCCTTCAATTTTGTATGAAAATGTCATGCTCTCTTGAACTGCATTTTGTGAACTTTAAATTTCTCTTTACAATTAGTTACATCATTTAGCAACTAATTGATGAGAATAAAAATAGATTTCAGCTGGATTTAACACTAAACGTATCAACGCTTTCACTCCCAAGATCGTATTGGTGATTTCCCTTGCTGTTTGCCATATAATTCTTTTGGTGTGAGTTTGGAGATCTTTGTAATGGATCGTAAGGAGAATTTCGTTTGCGAGATGACGCCTTGGGTTAACTTTCGTAAAACTGACCCATCCCATCGTCTGCAGAGGATCTTCTTTCTTTTTGTTTTCAGTTTCTCTTAGAACAAACAGATGTATTAGAATAGCTGGTCCTTTCCCCCTTTGAAGCGTTAAAACCAAAACTAAAGTCATCACGACAGCCGACCAAATCAAATTTCCCGTTATAAGTAGTCAACCAGAGGGCCCCCTAAAGTCTAACCTCTGATTGGTCGAGATGACGGCGCGAGTGTTTCGGACCAATCACAGAGCGAAGTAAATAAAAACCCGGTAAATCCTGTATTACTTGCGACACTCAATTGGAAAATGCCTTTAATGTGGTGTTTGCTTCAACTCAGGTTATGGTGACTTGTTCCCAGTCACACTCATTGGCAAGGTCGTGTGCGGGGTGTACGCTGCATTTGGCATCCCTATAACCATTTTGCTCCTGCGATTTATCGGCCAGCAGATGCTACGCGGAGAAAGAGCGCTGATCACCACCATCGAGAGAAGCTGTCTGAAAAGGAATGGGCCCCCGGGTCACCTGAACGAAAAATGTTTCGTGTTTGGCTGTCTGTACTTGTTGGTATTGGTCTTTGTGGGAGCTGGTGCTTCAATGATTATAGAAGAAGGCTGGAGTTATGAAGAATCCATCTACTTCTACGTCATCACATTCACGACTGTCGGTTTTGGAGATGTATATCCTCAAAAAGGGAGATATGTCACCATCCCGTTGATATTCTTGGGTCTGACCGCCATCTCGAATATTCTTCACGCGGCTGCCGCGTGGGCGCTGATCAGGCGTGTCACCGCGGGCTCACTCGAGACCGAAGAAACTGGAAAATTGACGGAATCAACGGAGAAAGGAACTGAGGGCTCATTCGAGACCGAAGAAACTGCGAAGTTGGCGGAGTCAACGGAGAAAGGGACCGAGGTTTAAAGATGAGAAGTAAGCTTGTGAAAAAACTGTCTATTCAAACGTTTAAAATATATATTTAATGAGATACTTTTTATCATCATTACGAAGAGCTGAACTTGTAGAAAGTAATGTAGTAGTGTAATGGCGTAAGACCAAAAGAAAATTGATCAAAACAGGCAGTTACAAAAAATGAAAGTATAAGAACCAATCTAGGATCAAAATGAAAACAACCAGTACGCTGAAAGCGCGGGAAACGTGAGTGGTTACGATGCAAGTGGGTCAAGGTTGTCATCTGATTGATTGTAAAGGTGGCATGGGTTTTTGTTTTGAACAATCACGAAGTAAAGTTAAGCAAAAATCTACATAATTGCTTAGCAAAGGATAGGAAATTTTCGCTCGAGTTCTTGCGCTACTTGATTCCTTCACATTTGAGAGTGCAAATTAAAGTCAATTTTCTCGTTGTTTGCACGTGCGGAGGGTCACATAAAAGTAAATCGAACTAAACATCGGACAAAGCTGTAACCTCTGAGTTGATTGTTTGGTAGGAGGTGGGGTTCTTCAGCCAATCTGCTTCCCCCCACCCCCGAACAATTTCTATCTCCTTGACCTTTAGCCCAATTAACGCTTTGCATGCTAATAAGAGCCGATGGAACCAACTAGTTAACAATTATTCCACGAGCGCGCGTTGGATATGAGATGATAGATAGCCAACGAGGTGCTACGTGCCTCGTTGGCTATAATCATCTCATATCCAACAAGCGCGAGTGGAATAATTGTTTTATTAAAAACGTTAAATTGAATTATTTAATTTTATTAAATTTTTAGCTCCCTTTTAATTTTTAAGCTGACACGTACGCTTACCATATTTGTAGATTATGATATATTGGCTGATATACCATAATGGCTAAGCCAATAAAAAGTCTTGAATTGCATTATCCAATGATCCAGTTTTTAATAATAACGTATATGCTTGTCATACACACGAGATATCAAACAAACAGTTAGAAATATTCCGCGTTCAGAAGAAAAAAAATGGGAATAAACTTTACTTAGCTTTTGATGTTGTGCATTACATAATATCGAGTTTTGCTATTACTCTTCTTTTCAATAACTGTAGCAATGCGAACAATTGAGGATTTTCACGTCAGACTTAATGATTACGTAGGGGTTTCTTCTTGCGATAGGAAAAGCGATTTTGTCCGACTTGGAATCATTAATCCAAACTATTTTAAGACTAGGTATTCTGACATGATAGAGAAGACATCGAAGAGTTAAATTGTGATGAAAAAGAAGAGGCGAATTTTTTTAAGGCACATGTAAGGCAGTTAAACGACCATTTTTTCTGCTATGTCAAAAGAAAAGTATGTATTAGTAGAGGCAAACGAACATCGCTCCTCGCTGGGGTCACGAAAAACCTACTTGAAATATGTAAATTTAACAGTGTTTGTCGACACGAAATAAATTGTTATGATTTTTTCTCTTCTTATCTCACTAATGATTGTAAAACAGCTGTAAAGTCCTGCTTATAAGCACTTAAGATTAATCATCTAAGCTTTGAGGTTCGAAGGTTTCCTTAGCAACAAAAGTGACGTACATGCAAATTACGAAATTTTCATAAGTGCAAGATCACCAGGAAAACAAACCTGTGGCGTTGTTGAAGCTTGCCGTCATGGTATTACTCACAGAAAAGGCGAAGCTACTCTTGATTCTTTTTATCTCATGGTGCGGGTATCTTTCACTCGGAATGCTCGTGTTTACTGCAGTGGAAAGCAAAGACAAAGTCGAGGAATATGAGGCGAAGTGGAATTATGGAGATTCTTTGTGGTTCTCGTTCGTATTAGTAACAACTGTTGGTAAGTAGTTGGAGACTCAACGAGTCGAACTTCCTTACATTCTAGTCCTAAGATGCCTCAATGCACAGTGACAAGGTCGTAGCCGGCTTCGATTTAATCAAAACAAGAAAAATACATTTGTCTGTTCTACCCGGAAATTCCAGTCTTCTTGCAAACCCAGAGTTTTCTTTTGAATGATTTTAACAGAAGGTTTACTTCAGTATTCCGTCAGGTGATCTGACAGCCCCAAACTCAACGGTTTCTTGTAATCCTCGTTTTAGAAGTTTTTCTCCGTGATTTATTCTATTTTTCAAAGCACAATCAACCAAATTTGAGACACAATGAATATTTTTGAAGGTTTATCATTCAGATTTAAAATAAACGGCTTGAACCTCTCACGGAACAAAGGCCAAGAACTATGAAAAACTTGGATTCTATTCTCTTCTTTAAAATAGTAATGATTTTCAAGAGAAAATTCGTATCAGTTTTACGAAAAATCTGTTGCAAATTGAAATAGCAACAATTTTCACCTGCTTGAAACCCTAATATGTGATTCTGTCGACACTTAATATTATTTTGAATATTAATCTGAAGCTACCAGATTCTGCGGTTCATCGACGCTGTATAAATTCATATTAATTTTAGTATTTTCAGTAATCGATAGTTCTTTTAAAAAGTCAAACTGGGCATCTATTTTGAACGTTATACAAAAACTTCATAAGGTCCTTGCAGTGTCTAAGGCAGCCCATGGTTTTGGTCACTAAATACAGAAGCCAGCTGTCTTTGACTAATTTGTCTTTCCTGTTGATTACCACGACGGCGACGGCAACGAGGACGTGGAAAAACAAGAGATCTAATTGGCAGAACAATAGCTCAGCACGTGCGTTTTGAAACTTTGCACATTTCTTAGCCGTCCTATGCAAAACAACAACGTGAAATCGCCAAAATTTGCGTCGTGTTCGAAACGAAACCGCGACGGCAAATTATTTTAATTTCCATTTGGAACTCAACGGCTACTTTATACGTCATGCTGAAGTTCAGCTGTGGCACTGTATGAGACAGTAAGCTCCTGCAGCCATTTTTGAAATTCTAGCTAGGAGTAGAAATTCATTTTTCAATCGAAGTCTTCCTTGGCGTCGCCGTCGGGGTTTCTTAAGGTCCCTAATCTCGAAGCACGACGGGGAGGAGCTTTGATTGGCTTACTTGATTACCATTGTGGTCTCGACATAACAAACTATCAAATTAGTTTTCTTTCAGCTACAAATACATTACATGAACACTTGTCGGGAAGTTCGTGTCATTGGTTGACAGAAACCAGCGGCGAGAGTCTTCTCCCTCTGCTCCAGTCCTTTGCGCGCCAACTCTTCTTGGAGGAGTTAAAATATTTGCACGCTTTAATTATTGAAATTTCTTAGCATTTCTTGCCGTTTAATCAGCTCAGTTAACGTTCCATACTAAATCTCACTTACTTGCCTCTACATGTTCTTCATGAACGGTAGCTTATTTAAGAAAAGGTTATTCATCATCGCCTAAACTGCGAGAGGGAGGTGGGATAAAATTTACCCGATCCGCCATGAGGTTCTCTAATGAACCCCACTCTTTGGCAGTTAATTGGCAGTCAATTTCCTATTTCCCCCTTCTACTCTGTTGGCGACTGACGTGATCCCTCCCACCCCTCCGTTCCCCCCGAAATCATGTGATGCCCTCAAAATCCTTCGACCCCTACCCCCTGGCAACAATAATGTTTTTTTTTTCTCGAACAGGCTATGGTGATGTGACACCCTGGACAGGTCTCGGCAAAGGTCTGTGCGTATTGTACGCCACTTTTGGCATACCCTTAACTTTTCTTCTCCTGCGACTTATTGGCTTGGAAATGCTTCACGGTGAGAGGAGATTAATCAACACTATCGAAGAACGCTATCTGGGAAGGAACGGGCCGCCCTACCACTTGCACCATAAGTGTTTCCTGCTTGCCATCTCGTTCTGGTTGTTGCTGTTTCTTGTGGGAGCTGCTGTCCAGATGTTGGTCGAAGACTGGGAATATGGAGACAGTTTGTACTTCTACGCGATCACCTTCATGACGGTGGGTTTTGGAGATCTGATACCACTCGCGAGGTATATCAGCGTGCCCTTTACGATGCTAGGGCTGGCCGCCGTTTCAAATATCCTGCATGCGACCGCGTCACTGCCGCTGATCAGACGCATTACCGCGGGCTCGCTGAGAGATGAAGAGCTGGCTCAAGTTTGAAGGACGAAAAGAAACTTTTAGTAAGACTTATCTCATCGATAAAACTGTGATTTCTGTTGTTACAGGTTTAAATCAGAATACATTTAACAATCAAGTGGCTAGATCAACCAGAGCCAAGTTTAATAGGGTGTGATGAGTTGCATAAACCTATTTATTTGAAAAGTAACTTTCGTAAAACGTATGTAACCTAGCTACCACAAAATCGTTACGAAGTGCAAAATCAGAAGTATTTTAAAAACGGGCTTCCAAGTTGAGGTTTAAGTGTATCAAAGTAAGATTAAAAATTACAGAAGAAACTTTTTTGTGCGAAGCTCTCCAAAAAAATTGTAAGTCAAGCTTAGATGTTTTTAAAACAACTGTAATTAAAAAGTTTCTGTTTGATTTTTAATCTTTTCTTCTCTAGAAGTTATTTAAGATTTTTTACGGCATTTTTGATATAATTTTTACTATCAATAATTTTATTCATCAGAAGAGAGAGTGACTTTTTTGCAAAAGAAAATAATGGGACCCATTGTTCTTCTTTAAGGCTTTAGTTCAGCAATAACTGTATTATTACCTCGAGGTTGTTACAAGAAACAAAATATCGATCACCTTGTGATTAAAGCGCTTCGCCGGCTGTAGAAATATTATGGAAAAACGCCAAATAGATATAAAATTTATGAATAAAATTATAGGTAGATAAACGCACCTGGTTGCTGACCTACTTATTGTAGTAAATGGATGAAATTACACCCGCTTTCCCCTCTCTGATGGTAATACGTCCTAAAATCCGATTGGCTAGCTCAATGATTTTTTTTTTAATAGAGCGACCTCGGTTTGTACGGCCCCACAATGCCTCCATCACGGCTGGGTATTCGTAATTTGCCGGAGAGAAAAAACGTGGCGGATAAATAAAAATTTTCCATTACAACCCAGCTTGTTCGTTGAAGAATAGTTCCTTGGTTTAATTATATCCCTGAAGTTGCGTTAACATTCTGGAATTATCGCTGGCAATTCATTAGGTTCGATAAGCCACTGCTTTTGGAGAAAAGACCCTACGCTGTTAGATTGAGCCTGGGAGCTAATGAAACAGCGGTCAACTGTCGGGCATGCGCGAATGACTTAACTTGGGTTGGTTGCTGGCGCGCCAGTTTCCCGCTCAAAGTTTGCAAAGGAAAACGCAAGAACCAACCGCCTAACGAAAAAGAAATTAAAAGGTGGTAAAAATTTGTAAATTAAATAAAAGAAAAGTGGGGAAAGAGTAAACCTGAGACTTTTCGAGCTCAAAGTTTATCTAATTACGAGTATTCTGTTGGTTTATCAGTTTATTCTGAGCTTTACCAAGACAGTTGTACGCTTTTAAAATACGCTAAATTACTGACGTGTGTGTAGATCCTTAACAGTTATTGGACGACTTGGCCCTAGAACACAGCGGTCAAACATTTGCGCATGTGCGAACGTTGCAGTTGATGACTAGGTCGCGTGTAGTCTGTCTCAGTTTGTAATAATATTCGCACTTTGACTTTACAAGACCTGTCGCACTTTGTAATTAAATTGTCGCACTTTGTATTTAAAAGATGTCGCACTTTTTAATGACAGAACATCGCACTTCGTAATAAAATTCACGGTCACACTTTGTATTAAAAATGCTGTCGCACTTTGTAATGAGGGAACATCGTAACTGACTATAAGCTCTCGCAGTTCGCAACAACATTTGTCGAACATTGTAATAAAATCATCGAATTTTCTACTCGTTTTATCAGTGAAATATTTGACGGCCTTATTGTGAATATTGTTAACTGATTCTGAGGAACATTGAATTACGGCGAGCATAGTAAGGGTTCTCATTGAAATTATGACAGGTATTACAAGGTACAACAGGACAGTTGTGTTTTCAGGCTTGCAGAATTATAGAAACGAGTTGTTTCACATGCGTTATCAACAACCACACAAGCCAGTAGGTCACAGTGTTTTAAGAGGGTATAACTTTCTTGGTAAAGCTAAAAACAAATTGGTAAATCAATAGGATACCTATAATTGAATAAACTATGTGTCTCAAGTTTTCCATTTCCCTACTTATGTTTTCGTTTAAAAATTTTAGAAACCCTTCAATTTTCTTTCATGTATTTTGCAAGACAGCGGTTGTTTCTTTTGCTTTCTTTTTCAGCGGTTTCAATGTTCTCACTTGTGCCGAGGCTTCACCACTATATTGGGGTTTATTCACTACATAAAAATGTATTATCATTAACATTATGTCCGATCAAAATACAGTCGGTGGTTTTTGCATCAATATGTCTGATTTACTTCAGCTTTTGTTATCATCGTATAAATCTACAATCCGATTTCCGCTCAGTTTCAATATCCTTCCGATAGTTTTGAATTAAAAAGTCCCTGGAAACAATTGTACGAAATACTGTTTTAATTTGTCGGGAAATATATTTTTTTCTCATCAGCCTTGTGAGGTTAGTCACGATATGCAAAATCTGGCAGTTTTTGATTATTGTACCACGGCAGCGAATTGAATGCACCGAACGGTTGTTTGGTTTAAAACATGTTCATAACAAGTTCTTAAAGAGATCACTTTATGGTTTTTATTTCTCCCTAACATATTCCTTTCGTGACAATATAATGCAACAGCCAGGTGATGCGAAATCATCGAATTTTCTACGCGTTTTATCGGTGAAATATTTGAAGGCTTAATTGTGAATATCATTGGCTGATTCTAAGGAATAATATATAATGGCGAGCGCACAGTGAGGGCCCTTATTAAAAGACTCCACTGAAATAAAGAGGGTCTTGATCGAACATTAATTAGGAATGCTGTTGGCAAAAACTTCGAGGTAAGCGAGCCCGTTTATTCTTTTGTGTTATTTCGTCCCTGATCGCGGGTGAATTGGATTGTTTTTGAAGAAATATCTCATTTGCCTCGTTACATTTTGTTTAGTATTAGCTTTGCGTAATTAATAGTGCGCGCGATGAAAACTTCAGAATCTGGAAAAATTTAGTACAGTTAAGTGAAACGCATTACAGGGGCTTTTAATTCTTAGTACGCCTGAATTTGTAAGTGCGCCAGCCAGTGGGTGAATGAAGAATCCAAGGTTTTGCCATTAAACTGTTTTGACTTTAGTTATATAAAGCATTCCACCTTCGCTTCATGATGAGCAAGTTGGTGGTTCCATAGCTTTGAAAAAACTTCTTCGACGCACCTCGAAATGATCATAATCTTTTTTTTTTTTTCGGCTTCTCCAATGTCTGAACATAAATATATCAGCGTTATAGGAATCGAAAATGTTTCAGGCATAAAATTCACCTCATCAAAATCAATTGAATGCATGTATTTCCAACAAAGGCATTGATCGTAAACTTCGTTTGACCACGAAGGTTTTTTTTTTGCCAGACGGATTATAAAATTATTTATTTCCTCACTATTGGGAAGATTCTGTACCTTTAGCTTATCTCCAATTTAATTTATTTAAAATCGTTCGCACAGCACACAAAAGATCGCACTGACCGCGCCGCAGGTTAAATTAACTACAACAACCCACTTTTTCAAAACCTCAATCGTTTGTCGCTAAGGCGCAGATGTAAGTAGGAAATTTAATGCCTTAGGGTGAAATGATATTTGATATTTGCACTAATTGAATTTGAGAAGAAATGGTTGAGTCAAGCCGCAGCCCTCGAACTTACTAGAAAAGAATTGTGAACCTTGGAGACCTCTGATAACCTAACTAAATTACTTCTGAATAAACATTTTACCTTTTCCTAAGATAAACATACGATCATTTTCACGACGGTGATATTTATAGAACCGGCAGAAAAATAATTTAGTCAATGATTTCCATGAGTTTCCCTCTGTAACATTCAAAACTTTCAAGTAATAGTGATGTATCACGAAAAAGTGATCGTTATTTTTTCATCTTAAATGATTTAAAATAAAAGAATTTCTTAATATGAAGACAATTCATGATTAAATGTTCGAATTATACAATGAGCTTTGAACGTTAATCAGTCTAAAGAAATGAGAACTTCGACTTCAAAAAAATAATTAATCCAATTTTATTACGTGAGTTTCTTCCCGTAAATTCTTGCATGGAAATAAAAAATTGAAA
>NC_142530.1:4152500-4300000 GCF_964205215.1 Stylophora pistillata
TTTTTAGTGATTTGTTCGTGGCGCCACAATTTGTCTCCACATAGGACTATCTAACGCTGCATTACACTTTTGAAAAGAATCAGCTTGTTTTAAATCAAGGTCGAAGCCTTGCTAACAGCAAACAATCAGATGAGTTTTCGCAGTTTAAAGAGGAAATTTTCAATTCAGACTTTGGCCAGGCAGGAAAACGAGCAACTTTAATTCAGCAGCCGATAGGCGTAAAGTAAAAATGAAGCAAAACTTTCGCTATAACAACAGTTTGTGCAAAATATGCTAAGAGCGGCAGAGCAAGAAGTTAACGGCATTCCCGAATAAATGGAGAAGGTGGATGGAGAGCTTAAAGGTGCATTTCATCCAACTACACTAAATTTTTCGAGACTGAAATGTTCTCCAAAATAAACAAAATGGAAAGAAAATAATTTCTGCGTTTCTCTTAAATTATTATCACATCTGACGTTCGAAATCATTTAGGGAAACCAATTAATTTATTCTTGTAAAGTTTGGTCCATGTTAGATTAAAGTTCTACCCGGCGGTGGTGTTTGGGTGTTCTATTTATTCATGAGCCTAGAAAGAGGGCAAAACTAACGTTTGCAAAGTTTGCAAAGGCAAAAAAAAAAAAAAAAAAAAAAAAAAACACGTTTTCTGCGAAATACTGTCTTTTTGGAAACAAACTTTCACACTAAATGGTTAGATTGCAACCAGCATTTGGGAGGCTGAGATCAGATATGAATGGATCTTTCTGTAACCACAGTGATGTAAAACGAGGAAGCAACCAAAAGAGATTCTAGCTAAAGTGACTGTAGAGTTCTCTAACTTTGCTCTGGATGTTTCTTTTTTGTTTCAACAGTGTTCGTTAAGAATTCCATGACATAAATATCACGAAAGACAGAATAATGATCTTAAAATGCTGCATTCCCAACGAAATTAATTTAAAGTTCTTACCTTATGTGCTTTTCGTCTTCTTTTCGTTTTTGAGCGAATAGAATATGACAACTTGTAAAAATATGATTTCCTACAATCTAAAAGTTCGAGACAGCCAGTTTTGTGCGTGTTAATTGTTTATTGAATCTTCTGATTACAGCCAAAGTGCAGCAGAATTATTAGTTATCGGTGCGATTCATCTACTATTAATCAGTAGAAGTTAAAACGTATTATTATCAAAAGCCATATTGACTTTTCGCAGTGTTGAATTGAAAAGACTCAAAAATGGAAAAATAGTAGGCAACTGAATCCTTGGGTTACAAGCAAATGCGTCCTCTTAACAATTAAAAGTGAACAAATTCGATTGTCTTGTCAACGAGATGCTTTACATCAAACAATTAACACCGAGTTTGAACGTCCAAACGGATTCTATCCGTGCTAAAGTATTTGTGTAGCTACCTTCCCTATGCAAATTAGTTGTAACTCTTGAACTCGCTTTTGTTAATTTTATTTTCATCATCCTTGATAATGGCGTCATGAAGTCGCCGAAACGTCGGGATATTATATCGCTCGTTTTCAACCGTCTATTTACTACAAAATCTTTGTCAATAAAAATGACTTCTTCGTTTAATTTGCTTTTTTTCTTTTTAAAAAAAATATTGTTTAACCAAAATTCATTTTGTGTCATACGTATTTCTTGATTTGCGCAATTGTTATGATTTAAATAACTAGTCGTTTGTTTGACAACTTCTTTTTTGCTGCAACAAACAAATCGGTTGAGTCAAACCTAAACATTGTGATTATTTCTGAGTACTTCATAGAGTTGGAGTGCAGACTTAAGTGAGGCAGCTGTGTTCAAACCTTACCAGCCCGCAAACAATTCAAGGAATGGTCACAGCTTTCATTTAAAAGATATACTACCATTCTAAGATAAAGGCACGAAATTTCATATGTATCACTTTACACTTTACTGATGGTAAAGGGTATTTTCGTGATTCGTGAATAGCCTATTTTTTTCTCGTGAAGCGTGAAATGGCTTGCGTTTTTCTCGTGAATCGTGATTTCATTAGTAACCATGAACCGTAATTTTCCAAAATAATTCTCCATGAAATGAGAAAGAAGTATTTGATTCGTTGTGAACCGCAATTTTGGGTGTAGTTTCGACAGTAATTAACAATGACCGTGAATTGTGAAAGGACCAATTTATTTTCCGTGAAACGTGATCGTGATTCCCCCTTTACCACCCTCTTCAGCGTGGCGGCAACAGGACGCCAGGTGAACCTCGTGTCTGAATAATATAGCGTATTATTATTGTGAAAACAGATCAGCATGTTTAATGCAACGTCACGTGTATGGGATTTGTTTCAAAGTTGTTTCCCGCAGCGTAAGAAAACAAATCCGGATAAGATTTTGATAGTCAACTTGATGACCAGTCATGAACCTTTTCAATAGCGAGATATCCAATTTCAGATCTAAATGTATCTTATAGCATATTTTTTGTAGTTTTAATTACAAAGACTTCAAAGACAAAGAGACCAAATTTAAAACAACAATAAATGTCAACTTTCCTGAGACAAAAACGGTTTAAACTTAAGCTTGCCCCATCTCGCCTAAATGTTAATGGTATTAAAAGCTGTCACTTGTTGTCCAAGTAAAGCAGTTAAAAGAAGCACTCAAAATTGAACGTATTTTAAGAAGATGACTAGTTGTGAAGTAGCAAACCGTGTCAGTTCAAAAACAATATATTTGACTGACTCTTCCATGCCAGGTGTTTAACACTTTCATGAGAGCTTATATATAATTTTAGGGTGACTAGCCTTTAAATGCCATGATCTAACAGTAATTGCTCTCGTGTATTGCCTTTATACGTGAAAGACGTTTACAATTTTTATGGCTTCGCCATCTAATGATTAAAGAGCGACTTCATCCTTTTCTTTAAATTTTCTCATATGGACAAGGACTTTAAACTTATAAATCTAAGGAAGTAATGGACCAGAAATTCAAACTTCAAATTGTTGTTTTGTCTGTTTTTTTTTTTTTGTTCAGTTTTGTTTTTGGTTTTTGTTTTTGGGTCAGTTCTTGCAAACCTGTATTAAGTGGTCAGGTGACCACTTAATACGGGTTGGCCGGTTAAGACAGATTCCACAGAACAGGAGAAATAAAAAAAAATAAATAAATAAATAAAAACGCCATTTTAAAGTACTCAAATAGAAGAAATGGCTTTTCACATGATTACAACCAAAACCATAAGATATAGCTATGATTGGAACAATTGGTTTTCCTTTTTAACTTTTATGTGTTGTAATGATCAACTCAGTACCCTGGTCCCAGAGGTTCTCTTCGATCTCTCTCCCGGAGTACTATTATTCGGCGCGAAGCGCCAACCAACGAGCTGCAAAGCAGTGAGCGGAAAGAGAGAACCTCCAATCAGGACTGTTGAGAATGTCACTTTCATGCAACCAAGCTTCGGGTGACAGCTATCAATCACGCCCCTTTCCGACAACCAATCAGAGTAAAGTAAAAAATACCTCTGGGGGTAGGTGTAGTGTTTTTACTTGTATCTGGAGTGGGGGTGGGAATATATTATGTTTCGTGGCCGTATAACTTCGTGAGTCTTGTTGATATCACCGTTTACTGTTGGTTATATTTATGGAGTCTATTTCAACCGTACTATTTGAAAGTGTAATCTCTGGTTGTTTGGAGAAACGTTTTCCCGATATTTCTAAACTATCTGATAAACAGAGCAAAGCTTTGTTTGCCCTTGTGAATCGACAGGACGTATTCGCCATCTTGCCGACGGGTCATGGGAAGTCATTGATCTTTCAGTGCCTGCCAGATCTCTGTGAAGAGTTATCTTTGAGAGGAAAAAAGTTCCCAAGAAAGGCAATAGTCTTAGTTGTTTGTCCATTGAACTTGTTAGTGAAATCACATATTCAAGAACTAGAAGAGCGAGTAATAGTCCATTTTACAGTTGTGTGCTTGGTTGCCAAGCCTTTGAACGGGAGTGAGGCTTGAGATGACCTTGTTATGATACAAACCTTGCTGCCTTTCGAATGTAAATCACTTTGTTATCATGCTAACTAGATACAGGTCTCTATCACAACAAGGTCATCTTTAGCCTCACTCTGAATCAAAGGCTTGGCAACTAAGTACACAACTGTAAAATGGCCTATTACTCGCTCTTCTAGTTCTTGAATATGTGATTTCACTAACAAGTTCAATGGACAAACAACTTGAACCACTTGAACATCCCCTCGCATCAATCACATTTATTGTTAGTCAGTTCGTTAACCTGCGTTGTGAATAGGCAGCCGATTCTTGCAACTATATATTAAATATTATATATAATTGTAATTATATGTAATTGACTTTCAGTGCAATTTCTTGCTATTTCACCTTTTGTGGAAGTCGTCTTTGAGAGAAGACATCACTTCGAGAGAAAAAAAATTACCAATTTGTTTTGTGCTCAAAAGTCATGCTTGACGCCGCCATCTATAGATATAGCGAACAACGCTCCGTCTCAATAGTTTCTTCCGCTGAAGCACAAGCGTAAGAGGTTGTGTCAAATTTCACAATGTAGGTTTAACTTTGCTGTCGCATAATTTAAATTCAGTTATCCTTTTCAATCAGTCTCAGGAGGAGCTGTTGGTGAGAAATATCTTGAGTGCGCCCTCAGATCTTCTGCAAGTCAATCTTTTTCACTTTGAAATATTGACTTCTGTGTCAAATTATCATTTAGTTAATCTGCCGTGAATCTGACACAAGGGCGGACTAAAAACACCAATTACAGTTGTAGTCGCCAGGTTTCCGTAGTTGTCGTTGTTCTTCAAGTGCCGCTTTTTGCTTAGTTTAGTTTTCGAGTTTTTGTGGCGTTTGTTGATTGGTCCTATATTCTGAGCTTCTTTCGTTTGGTATGTTAGGTCTCATTTTGCATTTTGTTTGTCTGGTTATATTCTGGTTATATTCTGCGTTTACTGAAATCTAATGCAGCAGCAACGTGTTTCAATCATAATCCCGTCCTCCTCTGCCGTTTTGCACTTTCTTTTGTATCGATTCTTTTGCTGTTGATGGTGAAAATAAATAAGGCACGGAAAAGACGTGTGATAATAGCAGTTTATCAATTTCGGAAAGTTACAAAAATCATCTGGTCATTTGTCCTAAATCATTCTCTATATATTAATCACCAAATTCCTGGCACATCAGAAATTTTCGGTGACTTGCAAAGCGACCTTCAACCTCAAGGTGAGACAACACGATATTAGTTCGGTTTAAAAAAAAAAACACGAAAGAGGCAAAGATAAACTAAGAAGGAGATAGAAAGGCTCAGAATGTAGAAGGTTGACATGAGTTATGAATAACAACAAAAGTTTAGCTCGGTAAGACAAAAAAGGCAATAAACAGTTATTTACTTCCGATTTTAATTTAAACAGGTTAACGTTGGCCCGCTTCAGCTTTTAAAGCTGGTATAAATTGGGGCCTGTATATACAATCTTGCAAGTCCAGACAACACCAGGAGCGACTCTTTGCTAGAAGTGCAGGGGCTCTTAAACGTCCCCTACTAAACAGTCCAGAGAAGATGCAGGAGACAGGACCTACAGTTTTTCTTCTCTATATGATACTTGACCCTTGAAACGGATTGTTAATGACTGCAAAATGTTACTTTAATAAGACAGAAAAGGGATTCTAATGAACCAACAAAGAACAAAGTCAGCTGATGATAAAAACGATTTACACAGTTCGGATTTGGTTTTTAAAAACAAAAGTAAAAAAAAAAAAAAAAACTGCACAAGTCTACTTCTTACAGCTGATTACGATTCCAAAGAGTGACCTAACCTTTTAAAAATTGTCCTCAAATGTGCTTAAGTTCAATTACAAACGCCATCATCTTGAAAAACTTATCAGTACCCTGGCTAAACACGTCTGACTTCCTAGAATTCAACCAACACAGGTGACCCACAATGCTCGGTCATAAGGAGTTGCTGCTTTGGTCATACTCCTCTCTGGGACGAGTCTGTCATTGGTGCGTTCTAAGTAAGTTTAGCCTGGTTGCTAAGCAACATCCAAAATAATAGCATCTTTAAATCTATTGGAAAACAATTTTTCGTATATTTAGGTAACTCTTCGGAATCTCAAAAGGCGAGAAGTGTCTTAATTTGCTGGGCACTCTTCAACAGCGAAAATAAGAAAACAATGATAGAAGTTTCTGAGGTATACTTTTTCTTTGAAACTGATTCCAAGTTTCACAGCAATTAACTCTGAACCATGTCTTGCTCTGAAAATTGTCGATCTGTTCAAAGACCAAATAAGACCGGATTATTCTGTTTCGAGAAGAGTACTATTCGAGACAAAACAGTTTGTTATACGTGTAAACTCATTCTGGAAGTTTGTTCCAGACACCAAAAGTCAATAAATAAGAGAAGAATAATCTTAATTGCTTCATGTAGGCCTTTCTTAATTATTAAAAATCTCCAAAGCTATGCAAAAGGAAAGTTGTCTGTCTCGAAAGCTACAGTAAACATGATATGTCACCGTGCTTGCTTGAGATTTATGATGGGCCAGTCTTACCCGCCCCCGTCCTTTTATGCCCGTACCAGGGCTCGACACTAACGGTAGCCCACTAGCCACGGACTTGCAGAAATTCAGTTCTGGCCAGTGGTTTTCGGTTTCCGCTAGCCAGTTTGGCTAAGGTGTCACCAGCCACTTGGCTAGTAAGTTAAGAAGTTAGTGTCGAGCCTAGTCTCCCTCGCAGCCGTTTTTAGTCTCGTCACCCTGCTGTACTGGTAATTAACATGCGTGCCATTTCATCGGTTCGCGCTACATATTGCGGTAGCTGGAAACAAGGTATGAAAGATAACTTTGAAAAAGAACTTAATGGGTAGAAAGTCTCGAGCGCATGGGACAATGCAATATAACATTTTCGAAAAAATCACTTACAATTAACAATTGGTTCATACGTCAGCGTGCGTTCATCGAGTTATGAAGCACGCGGGAAGTTTGGAGAGCACGAAAGATGCGTAAGAGTTGCTCAAGGCGTGGCCGAGAGCAACTCTAGCTTCTTGAGTGCTCCCTAAACTTCCCAAGTGCTTCATATCTCGATGAACGAACAGCTGACGTATGAACCAATTGTTTTATAACATTTTCAACGCTGTAGTTTATGTATAAAGAGCTGAAATTCCGGATCTCCTACGCTTCAATGCATTGTTTATTTTGTTGCGGAAAAGTATTTCGCCATACTTCAAAGATCTTGTCTCAGATTGGTCAAAAACTGACAGGTGAATTCATGCGTGGAAATGAAGTTATAGTTCCGAAACGAGATGAAGCCGTTCATTGTTTTGTTTTCCCTTCCTCTGGGTTCTTTCACGAGAGTTAAAAAATCCATTTCCAAAGAAAAAGTAGGCAGATCTTCATCGGCTTGTTCGCTTGTTGCCATGGCTAGTTTAACTTTTTTGCAGAAGTTTTTCCCGTTTTTTAATGAAAAATGCTGAAGTCACTCGCGAGAAAAATATTTTTTCGCAAGGCATTTGTTTGCTGACGTCACCAGCGTGCACAATTGGAAATTGAAGCACGCTCGAGCTATTGAATTTGATTGCACGAATTTACAAGCTATGTTATAAAAAAAAATATCGACCCAAGTGTTCCTCCAGTCATTGCTCTTAACCCTTTGCACTCTAGCAACAGTATGCATATTCTCCATACTGTTCTCTATATAGGATTTCCCGCTCTTTTAACCTTTTTAAAATTTCTCCAATTTAAGGGAGATAATTTGTACAACAAGATTATGCAATAGAGAATACAGCTCTCCGTGCTCGTTCGAGAGCAAAAGACCATCGTACCCGTTTACTGTACCTCGATTGAAAAATAATACCATGTTTTCGGAATGCGCGCACACTGATTGAGTGACTTGCATGTGCAATACCGGATGCGCAGTGCAATACCGGATGCGCAGTGCAATACTAAGGAATCATCATACAATCAAAACACGGTATAAAGGGCCTTTTAGAAGGAGGGCACTAATTGAGTCATTAAACAGAGCTCCTCTAGATAATTGTGATGGTGCTACTTTACTTAAAGTGTCATAAGTAAAACGGTTACAACGGATTTATAAAGTTATACTCGTAACTACTTAAACCCGATGGAACAATTTAGAATGTTAGCAAAACGTTAGGAGTACAAAAAAAAAAGTGTTGGCTTGTTGCGGACTTTGGGCACTATCTGAGTGCGCTGTCATGTCTGTTTAAAACTGAAGGCCAGTTGGCTACTTTATTGCAGACATTGGGCACCTTCTGAGTGCGCTGTCATGTCTGTTTAAAACTGAAGGCCAGTTGGCTACTTTATTGCAGACATTGGGCACCTTCTGAGTGCGCTGTCATGTCTGTTTAAAACTGAAGGCCAGTTGGCTACTTTATTGCAGACATTGGGCACCTTCTGAGTGCGCTGTCATGTCTGTTTAAAACTGAAGGCCAGTTGGCTACTTTATTGCAGACATTGGGCACCTTCTGAGTGCGCTATAAATGTCTGTGTGAGACTGGATGAAGACCTGTTGGTATTTTGCAGACATCGAGCACTATCTGAGCCTGTTACGATACCTGTATGAGACTGGATACCAGCTTGTTAGTACATTGCAGATATTGGGCACCTTCTAAGTGCACTTTAATGCCTTTGTGACTCTGGATGCCTTCTCTTTGGTATGTAACAGACATCAGGGACCATTTGAGTGCGCTCTGATGTCAGTGCGAGACTGGATGCGAGCTTGTTGGTATGTTGTAGATATTGGGCACCATTCAAGTGCGTTATGATGTTTGTGTGAGACTGTGTGCCAGCTAGCTGGTATGTTGCAGACATCGAGTACCTTCTAAGTGCGCTGTGATGTCTGTATGACACTGGACGCCAGCATGTTGCTTGGCTGCAGACACTGGGCACCTTCTAAATCCCCCATATTGTCTGTGTGAGACTGGATGACAATATATTGGTTTATTACACGACTCGGGCAGTCAGAGGGCCAATAACTAAAATCAACCAATCAAAATGCTCTATTGCCGGTCGTTATTCTCTCAGTATTGGACCGGGCACTGTCCCAAATGGTCCCGAATGATACCGCACTTGTGTCCCTTTGAACTTCAGTCGTATAAGAAATCTCTTATTAACCAAGCTTGCTCGGGACCGTACTGGAAGAGTATCGGCCCTCGGTCTTTTTTGTACGGACCTCGCTGCGCTCGGTCCGTACTGTCAAGACCTCGGGCCGATATTCTCCCAGTACGGCCCTCGCGCTTGGTTAATAAGATATATGTACTGCAGACACTGGCACCTTCTTAGTGCGCTATGTCTGTGTGAGACTTGATGTCAGCTTGTTTGTAAGTTCCAGACATTGTGCACCATGTAAGTGAGCTGTGAATAATTTTACAAGCGAATGAGTTTCAATAATGGGCATTGTTTAGTATGACAATTGATTGTTATTCATGGCTAAGCTAAAGACAATGGCTCGCTCGCTCGCTCAAAAAGCGCCATTTTTTAACGCAATTTCGACTAAACCTTTTCAAACTGAAATGGATAAAGGTTCCCATCGGTCAATTTTCAAACTTAAAACGGATTCTGTGAGAGTAAAGATCAATTTTTTATTTGCCGCGCGTTGACTGTTCATGGGTAGTAAGGCTTTTCAGAAACTCGCTCTGGAAAATGACTTCCATACTAAAAATACCCGAATTTGGTGTATTTTCAAGTTCAAAAGAATAATACTTCTACTTCGTAATTATCGTTTATTTTGGGTGCAAATTGTAGATACACCTTTAATCTTCTAAACGCCGTGCGTTGATTTAGAAGCAAAAACTTCCAAATCTCAGAAAGGTGAGTTTTACGAAGCCTTGTTGGCCAGTTTTGGCCCATTCGCCTCTAATTAAGGGCTCTTCAAAGCAAGGTCGCCTTCAAATTTGGTTATGAATAATTCATGATGTCCACCCATTCTACCCCATGATTGGACATCATCTAATTGCGCAATGATTTCTGTGTATGACAAAATGTCAGCTTATTGATGCGTTGCAGACATTGGGCACCTTCTAAATGCGCTATGATGTCTGTGTGATACTAAATGCCAGCTTGTTGGTACATTGCAGACAGTGGGCACCATCCAAGTGCACTATGATGTCTGTGTGATACTAAATATCATATTTTTGGTACGTTGGAGAAATAGGGCACAATCCAATTGCGCCATGATGTCTATGTGAGACTAAATGCCAGTTTGTTGGTACATTGCAGACATTGGGCACCTTCTTAATGCGCTATGATGTCTGCATCAGACTGGACGCCAAGTTGTTGGTATGTTGCAGACATTGGGCACCTTTTCAGTGCGCTTTGATGTCTGTAGAGACTGTTTACCAGCATGTTGCTATTTTGCAGACATTGGGCACCTTCTAAGTGCGCTATAATGTCTGTGTCAGACTGAATACCACCTTGTTTGTTTACTGCAGACATTGGGCACCATCTGAGTGCGCTTTGATATCTGTTGGAGACAGGATGACAGCTTGTTGGTATGTTGCAGACATTTGGCACCATCTAAGTGCGCTGTGATGTCTGTGTGAGGCTAGATGCCAGCTTGCTGGTATGTTGCAGAAATTGGGCACCTAAAGACATCGGGCACCTTCTAGATGCGCTCACTTATCAAGGACTCTCGCTCTTCATCTGTATTTACCACCTTGAATGCTGAGTTTGTCACCACAAACATTACTGTGCCAGCTAGGAGGATCAGTGTGATACCCAAAGAATTACCCAACTTTCCAACAGAAGGTAGTTTTGAGTAGCTGCAAAAGGTAAGAGTTTAATTATCATCACTTAAATGTATCACAATGCCCTGGGTGCTACGTGTTATGTCATGATTTTTACTCTGCCACTAACAAAAAGGACGCTTTTGAAAAGATTCGTGCGTTTTTACCATGGTTATAAATTGAAGGAAGGGGGTAGGTTTCTAAAGTAACTTTGGTGTTACATCGGTGGGAGTGACAGGGTAATTGGGTTTCTATCAACTGGAGTTTATAATGTAAATTGGCCACCGTAAAGAGTTTTAAAAGCTGACGTTTCGAGCGTTAGCCCTTCGTCAGAGCGAATGGAGGTATTGTGGGTTGTGTGCTTGCTTATATGCAGAAAGTGGAGCTACGCTATTGGTGGGAACATGGTGACGAGAAAAACAGGAATAAATATATGGAATGAAAAGCGTTCGTTTACTATACCATTAGGATCAAGAGTGCCGATTTGAAAGATAAACTTTCTTTCAAGAGTTTTGCAGCTTTCCGAACTACCTAAATGTAGGGAAAGGCCGCAAGCCGCCTTATGATGCTTGGAATGGTTAGGCAGATTAAAGTGTCTAGACTGGTTTGGATGCGTCCTTGTCGTTCCTTTCTACGTCGCGAAGGTGTTCTCGGAATCGGTTACCTAGCCGTTTTCCTGTTTCACCAATGTACATCTTTTTGCAGTAAGTGCAAGTTATGCAACAGAAAACATTGAAAGAGGTGCACGTGGAGTGATTAGTAACCTTACTTGTCCGTTTTGGTCCGGATATTTTCGGCTCAAAGTTGTAAATGAAAGGACAAGTTTTGCATCGTGCGCGAGCGCATTTGAAAGTTCCGGGTTGTTCATTAGTGTTGAGGGGTTTTACCACTCGCTTGGCAAATTAACAGGAGGTACTGAGACTCTGTAATTTTCTTCTTTATTCTCTCTCTTGTTCCACTGCTTATTTCTACTACTTTCAGCAAGGAGTGCTCCAGTATTAAATACAAAAATCACAGACATGTTTGGGTTAGCTAACCGTGGGAACTTCCAAAACAGGATGTTCAGTGTGGGTAAAACTCAAGGTCAGTTTTACCAACTCAAACATGACCACCTAGCAAACTAGTTATTTTCAACCATAACAAGGGATTAAAATGTCTAGCACGGTAACTGCTGAGCCAATTTCAAGCACACACTAAAAATAAATGATCAAAACTATAGATTCATAAAAATAGCACGTAGGGGCGAAAAGGCGAGACTTAATAAAACAAAAGGTAAACCTAAAAATGCTTGAAATATCGAGCCTTGAAAACGCTCTACAACATTCCTCCCCGCCTAAATTAAGCATCGTCCTCGATGCGGACGGTAGGGAAATATTACATGGAAAAGTTAACTTATCTAATACAAAATAATTAAATTTTTTTTTGCTGTTTGTTTTGTTTTGTTTTGTTTTGTTTTTTTTTAATTAATTCAATTGATACCTATCAGTTCGGTCACAACCCAGTCGAACGGTTGTTAACTAACTGCCTAAAGTGGTCTATGCTATCTGCTAACAAGAGATCGCCAAAAACGAAAATCCCATCGTACTCGCGCGACGCGTGAACTAAAAGGCTACGGGCTACTGAAAGGTAATTCCTCATTTTCAAAGTGAACATTACCGCACAAAGCTGATTTTCTTCGTACAAGGGGTAAAAATTATCAGAAAGGGGGGCCCGAAAGACACGAGTTAAGAACTGTTCATGAACCATGAAGTAATGACTAATATTGACAAATGCAACTAGGTCACCAGTGTCCCAATCAATGTCACGTCCGCTGCCAGAAAAGAAACTTAAGAATAAATCAAATGTTTGCCATGGAAAATATTGGTCTACATGGAATACGGGAGTGACCTGTTCCAGGGGCTGACTCTCACATCGATGTTTGAAGGTTGCGAACAACCCGCTAACCGACGCTAGCTGGATGGCAGTTAATTCATCTAATACTCGGGAAAAATGAACTAAAGTTAAAGTTATTATATAATTCATTATCGAAATAGAAATAGTTTAGTTCAGTTCAGTTCCTTGAATGACTTGTCTTGGATAGTCTTTACTTCTTTTCTCTCCGGGTTTGTGTGTTGTACGACTTTCTTCTACGGATGTTGTTTTCAGACGGTTGATCCTTCTGTGCTTTGAACAATGTGTGCAGGTTTTATGTTGGTGACTCTCTGCAACTGCTGTTGGCAAGGTAGGTGGGCTGGCAGGTGTGGAGTGTCGCACAGATATTCTGGAGATGCACCGGCAAAGAATACAGAATACAGTGAAATTCACCACTGATAGACCAAGTGCAATGAACGTAATATACTCGATGTAAGTGAACTGAGTAGTTACCTCTATCTGATCAATCAAACTGTCTGCCTTCTGCAAAGTGCCACTGAGCTGCCTATCATAAAGTTGGAACAACTCATCGAAGTTGTCGATCACTGTATGATTAATCTTGATAGGTGGTGGGATGGTCAATGACTTATGATGTAACTTCAATGTAGGAAAATCATCTGAGTTGGGATCCCACTGAACATAAGAAAGTGTGTCCGTTGAAAATAAAGGCAATGACACCATTAGTCTTTGGGGACAAGTGCCCAAACTAGTCTCCATTCCAATGAAGCTAACGTTGCAAGGGAAATTATAGATGGCCAACGGAGAAATGTTAAGTTGCTCGCCATTGCTCAAAGCTAAAGTTCCAGAAGTGGTGGAGAGAAAATATCTGCCTCCAAGATGAGCCAATGGGTGGATATGGTCGCACTTCGAAGTTGGTTGATGGTTTCGCGGGAAAGAAAGTTTCAGGTCTGGATTCCAAGCAAAACCTAACCATTGCAAGCTATAAACTGTCTTTAATACATTCTTAGGGCATAAGAAACCTACTTCACTTCTAAAACACCTATCTAATCCGTCTAAAGAGACTACCTGCCTTGAATTTGGACAATTAATTAAAGCAAGGTTTGTGCGTTCGACAGGCCTTGAAAAACATTTTCCCGAAATATTAAATTTGAGTGGAGTCAAATGTTGTACGACGCAGAAGCTATTTTTATCTGTAATCTCTGGTGCTAACAGTAAGATATCTACAGTCAAATCCTGACCGCTGTGTTCGACATCGACCATTGGGCTAGCCAGAACAGACAAACCTTGTTCTAATGCTGTTATAGTCAACCTCAATGAATGATCAGAAGAAAGTTTGGCAGACAAGTGGGAAGACATAAACTTAGGTAAATCGGAATAGCCCACTAATGATTTTTCATGTAGATGGGATATCTGACTCAAAGTATCTTGGATTTCAAATAGTCTCAGAAATGCGGCAAAAGCACGATTAATTTCAGCGGTATACTTAGAAGGAAATTCCATTGTCATTCCTTCGCGGCATTTGGCTGAATTGGAAGATTTTTCTAGCTGTTTCTGCCAGTCATTAAAGGTACTTTGAACCATTTTTAAATCCTGAGACAAAAAGTTCAGTTTGCTGTTCATCTGATCAGTAATTTTGAATAAATGCACAATTTTTCCGTCGAGAACTCGCATCATACTTTGTGAAATAGACATAGCGTACGTTAGAGATCTCAGAGTGGTCTTAAGGTTCTTAATGTGGTTATTTTCACATTTGTGTCCTGTCCCGGTCCAAATTGCACGAAAAATACCTTGAACACCTGCGTGACACATCCAATTCGAACGTCGCGTGCGACTCTGTCCTCGTAACCACTGTCTTTCGTCAACTGACTGACCGCGACAGAATTCTAACGCCCAAGTTTTGCATTCAGAAACGGAGCTCTTATAGACTCTTGGGCACAACATTCTGGAGACTTTTCCTACCATAAACTGGTAATACCTTGGCAATATGTGTCGCACTCCACTAGGGTTGAAAAGCCTGGCAAAGAAAGAAGTCGCCGAACGACCTTTTGGAAGCCTCGAACTGTCAGCAATAATTGATCGAAAAACTTTCCCATAGGCGCGGAACAGGATGTATTACTCATAGAAAAAGTACTCTCCATTTCCGTAAAATTAAAGACTGTGTGAATATTCAAAAGCTTTGTCTCGGTATAAAAGGTAAGCGGTTTAGGGGAATGAGCAATCATTAACGGGGCGGGGTAAAATTCTACTTTCTGCACGAGGGAGTCAAAATTTTGAGCATGCGTCACACAAAATTGAACAATAACAAAGGCAAATGTGAGATAAAGCAATGGTCGGGATGCAAGCCTGGAATCCATTTACCCAAAATCCTTTAATTCGATATAAAAACGAAAATCTTTGCATACAGTCTTGAAGATCCGGGGGGATAAAAAACAGGAATGAGTCGACTACAAGAGAATTCATTCGTGTTGCAGCAGTAGCAGCAACAACCTCCTTTTCAACAACAAGGTGGCTACTATCAACAATATTACAGACAGCAGCATCCTTATCAACGACAAAGCTCTCCAATTGCATTTGAAAACAAAAACATTTGCCTAAAATCCTGAAATTCTCGAGAAGAACAAAACAGAAATAAATTGATTACGTGGGAGCTAGTCACTTCCTCGAATTGTTAAAATTATCAACAAGTCGTCTATCCAAAATGTTTTGCTCTGGTTCCCAAGTTGACTGATTTTTGGGAAAGTTATGCCACTTAACTAGGTATTCCATTTTGCCTTTCTTTTTACGAGATTTAAGAATTCGCTCAGCTGGGAAAATTCTATCGTCGTCTTTCTCTGATGAATCCGAACAAGGCTGGATCTGATTGTCTGAATGTGAACTTGAATTAGTAGTATCTGAAACTGGTTTATGACTAACATTCTTATCGAGAGGAACCTCCGACTCAAAACAGTCATCTGGAATATCAGACTCATCCAGGTAAGGCTCATCAGGATCGTCCACTAGTGGAGGTTCAATTGGTCGTAAAGATGGATCGATAAATGGCTTCATTCGATTCGCATGCACGGCAAAGGTAAGTTTCTTATTAGTATCAGTGCGCAAACGAAAATGAACGGGAGATGATTGCTCTACTATTCTGTATGGTCCTAACCAATTGTGCAAAAGTTTCCTAGATAAACCCTTTTTAGTTCGAGGTGTATAAACCCAAACACGTTGACCAAGTTCGAACACTGGTTCTTTCGTATTCTGATCATAATAATCCTTCATTTTCTGCTGAGCACGCTGCAAATTTTCTCTAGCTAAATTTTGTGCTAATTCAATGTTTTCAACAATTCGTTTGCGGTGTTCAAACACTGAAGCAGTAACGTCGTCATCGACTGGCGGTAAATACTTGACATCCACAGGCAAACGGGGCTCACGGCCATACAGTACGTAAAAAGGAGAATCGCCAATGGCTTCTAAAATTGACGTTCTATGGGCAAACAAAACTAGCAGTATAAAATAATCCCAATCTTTTTTATTCTTTGCGACATACATTGAAAGTGACTGACATAAAGTAGAGTTAAATCTTTCAACTAAGCCATCAGTTTGCGGGTGATAACTGGAAGTGTTCACTTTGTGGATACGGAAGACCTTACAAACATCTGCTACCACTTTAGATAAGAAATTTTTTCCTCTATCAGACAACAGAACTCTAGGTGCGCCATGTCTGGCAATGATCTCATTCACTAATAGACGAGAAATTACAGTTGCTTCAACGCTCGGAACAGGAAATGCTTCACACCATCGAGTAAGATAATCACTGAAAACGACGACGTACCTATTACCCTTATTAGAAGGTGGAAAAGGCCCTAACACATCAACAGCTACTCTATCAAAAGCATTCTCCACTGGAATTGGAAGTAAGGGTGCCTTTTTGGTATTCCTAGGGGATTTTCTCATGGAACACTCAGTGCAAGACTTACACCAATGTTCAACATCTTTGTACATTCCTTTCCACCAATATCGTTGCTTAACCTTATTGAAAGTCTTATGGACTCCAAAATGCGCACCGGAAACGTGGTCATGCATGTTCGACAAAATTTCAAATCTCAATGCTGGAGGTACAACGAGCTGAGAAAATGAATCCCAAGAATTGCGCTTTCTATTGTTGCCTAAATGGTAAAGTAAACCATCATGTCCGATGTAATAACTATCAGTCACAAGTAAAAGCTTGCGCGCCGCAGTATCGTCTAACGGTAAAATATCATTTTCTAGGTAATCGATTATCTCACTAAGGTCGAAATCACGCCTTTGCAATTCTCGTACTTTCGCTATTGGTGGCTCGTCTTTTTGGATTGAATTACATTCCCTTGTGTCATAAGGACGTCTAGACAAACTATCCGCATTGCCATGCATCTTACCAGGGCGATGAACAATTTCAAAATCGTACTGTTGCAAAAGTAAAGCCCATCTTGCAAGACGACCAGAAGCACCCTTAACATTCATTAACCAACGTAACGAACTGTGATCAGTAACAACTGTAAATTGGCGACTCTGAAGATAGGGCTGAAATTTCTTAATACCTTCTATTAACGCGAGTGCTTCCCTCTCAGTTGTGCTATAGTTGCGCTCTGCACTACTCAAACCGCGACCGTTAAAAGCAATCGCTACTTCTTTACCATCCTGGACTTGAGCTACGGTAAATCCTATTCCTGTAGAACTAGCATCAACAAACAGTAGAAAAGGTTCTTTAAAGTTAGGATAAGCTAAAATAGGAGCGGACACTAAAGCACGTTTCAACTTGTCGAAAGCGACGGCACACTCTTCTGTCGAATTGAAAGAAACACCCTTTTTAGTCAATGCATTCAGAGGATTGGCTACATGAGAAAAACCGTTGACAAAACGTCTGTAATAATTAGCGAGACCTAAGAAATTCCTGAGTTCTTTGAGATTAGTTGGAGTAGGGAATTCCTGCACAACACGAATCTTTTCTGGGTTTGGACTAATACCTTCGGGAGTTACGATATGACCAAGATATTCTACCCTTTGTTTAACGAAATCACATTTCTTTGGATTTAGTTTGATATTAGCTTTACGAAGTCTTTTAAAAATCTCTTCTAAATGGACCAAATGTTCGTCGACCGACTTTGAAAATATAATGATATCATCGATATATATAAGTGCAAATCGATATTCCAATCCTCTCAAAATATGGCCCATAAGTCTCTGGAAACTCTGTCCAGAATTTGTAAGACCGAAAGGCATTACCAAGAATTCATACAAGCCATTGTGCGTAGCAAAAGCAGTCTTTTCTCTGGCAGAAGGATGAAGTTCTATTTGCCAATAACCTGATTTCGTGTCAATTGTGCTAAAAACATTTGTTCCACTCAAAGAATCTAAGGTATCGGAAATCAGAGGTAAAGGAAAGCTATCTTTTTTGGTAACTTTGTTCAATTTACGATAGTCAACGCAAAATCTCATAGAACCATCTTTTTTCTTGACTAGAACAACAGGTGAAGACCAAGCACTAACTGACTCTTGAACAATTCCACGTTCTAGCATACCCTTCACTTGTCTATCGATCTCTTTTTTACCTTCAGGCGAAGAGCGATATGGCATTTGTTTAACTGGTGTAGCGTCACCCGTATCGATCACGTGCTGTACTAACGACGTTCTACCTAATTCGGCATCAGAAAAAGCGAACACATCACGGTATTTACTAAACAAATCACGAAATTTAATTTTTTCATCAGCTGACAGTATACTATCAGACAAGTCAGGCAACTGAGAATAATCACCTTCTTCTGGTTCGTTGTCACTACTAAGAGAACAATGACTTTCGCGTAGCTTTTCTTTTGCGTTCAACTCGAAAGTAGCTATGTTGCGATCTATCTCCTCAAAATTAGCTAGACGAGTCCTTCGGTAAATTTTCACTGGTTTAAAAGAAGGATTAACCAACCTAATAGGGATTGTACCATCCTCTGCAACACTAACAAGCTCGGACGCTCCAAAAATCGAATAACGGTGAGATAAATCAGGCTTTGGGACAATCATGCCATCGATACCATACTTATTTGACGAGTCTTCAAGTTCCCCAGAAATCAAAATTTCTGACTGAGGTGGAATCACAAAGCTATGATAGGCATGGACAGAAGAAATGAAGGCTTCATCAATTAGATCATCGTCGTCATCTACGCGCACACCCTCAAAAGGAAAAGGACTGGGCTCTGAGGGAAAACTAACTAATCCATCCTTAAAATCAACTTTGAAACAAAATTGTTTAAGAAAATCTCTACCCAATATAACATCAAAAGACAGGTCCTCTATCACAAATACTTCGAAAGCAAACATACGAGAATCAATGACAAATTTCATCAAAGTCTTTCCTACAGTAGTCAAAGGAGAACCATTTACTGTAGTCACACTTTCTGAATCAGGCACACCAAGTTCTGGGTAAGCGTGACATAAGTGTTTTCGCCACACATTAGCGCTTACTGCTGTGACAGCAGCTCCGGAATCTATTAGACATTGAAAATTATGACCCTTTATGCTAACAGGTAGAAGAGCACTTCCAGATGCAAAAGAAATAGAAATGTCATCAACTTTGTCCTCTACATAATTACTAACGGGCTGTACAAAAGAATTTGCTTCAGCTCTGCTGCTAAAGTTATTTAAAGTCCTCGAGACGGATAAACTTGTTGACCCCTGTTCACTATTCTCTAAATCGCTGCTAGCCAAAGGCGAGTAGTCACTACATAAAGTTTTGTCGCTATCGGCTACCTCATTTTGCTTAGCTTTGTTCGAAATGACCTCCGAAATAACAATATCGTCACTACTTAACACATCATCATTAAAAATATCTGCTTGTTCAAAAACTAGGCTGTTTTCTTCGACAACAGCACTTTCAAAACTTGGAGGCTCTTCTTTTGAGACCTTACATAAACACTCAGGAGTTTTATCCTGAACAGACAAAGCAGAAAGATTCGGCGTACTGGCGCCTGAAAATAAAGTCGTGTGTCCTTTGCTAGACACCGGAGGTTGTTTAAGTACTTCCACAGTACTTGATATGACTACTTCAAACAATTCAAGTACCTTAATAACGATAGCCAAAATAATGGACAAAATAATGACAATACTACTCTCCAAACAAGCGCCTTGTTTTTGTCTACCACTCTGCGGAGGGTGACTAGATGAATGTTTTGGTGAGGTTTGACAATTATCTTCGACAATAATATGTTGCGCTAAATCAAGTCTCTCATCTACTGAAATATCGGCAGGCTTGGCTTTACTGAAAGCAAGTTTATCAGCATTGCACGATCCTCCCGATAAATTTCGGTCTACAAGTTTCATTAAAGGTTTTTGTACAGTATTTGACGCCTCCATCACGGGTTCATTTCCTAACGAGACAGGGGCACTTTTCAGTTTCCCTGCTGCTTAGACTGCCAGTCAGAAGTGTTTTGGTCCCTATTTTGATAAAATAAATATTCGGCTCAAAGTTGTAAATGAAAGGACAAGTTTTGCATCGTGCGCGAGCGCATTTGAAAGTTCCGGGTTGTTCATTAGTTTGTAGTGAACTTCTGACCAAAAAGTTGCCTATGTTTTTGATTCGTTTGAATGAAATACGTGGAGATAGCGAAAAGATAGTGCCAGTCTCTGAATCGTTTTGAAGTAATTTAAAGATTTTGAGAATGATAAAATTAACTGCGTGGTTGTGAGGGTGGAATGTTAGGGTGAATGGAATGGGGTGAGAATTTTCCTTACGTGCCGTTTGTAGAGCTGAGTGGTCCATAAATTAGTTGGGCGCGGTGGTGACCCGCTTGAACGACAGAAATAAGATAGCCACGTTTTTCGAAAAACTGGTACATTGACTCTGATATGTGGAAAAAAATCAGTGTCATCACTATATATACAACGAAGTAAGTAAGTAAGTAAGTAAAACCTCTATTTAGACACGAAAAGTATTGAAGCTGTGCAGCTTGTGGAAGTCTTAGGAACTGAGTAAAGGGAATGGATTTCTGGACATGAGATGGATGTGAAGATGAATACAACAATTAACTAGGTGGCTTACTTACATAGTTACTTGTTATGCTCGAAACGTCAGCTTTTAAAACACTTTACCATGGCCAATTTACTTTTTCAACTCAGTTGATAAAACCCCAATTACTTAGAAATTGAAGGCTTGGTAAAAAAAATTAACCATCAGAGCACTACATCACTTTGGGATCAACAAAAGATATTTACCTGTATTCTTAAAAGTATCAGTTTAAAAGTACTTACTTCTGGTTGAAAGAAAGCTTTTCAATCACTCCTAATAGGCAAGTGCCGATGGCCATCATAAAGATAAACACGCCAAAGAACACATGTACTTTAACGTACACTGCACGAGGACCATCAGGCAGCTTAGGAAACAGAAAGCTTACAAAACCAACCAGAAGCTGGGGAGGAAAAGATTATTACCGTAAAGAAAATAAAATAGTACGTTTTGTGAATCTAACAATTTCAGGCTAAACGGTTGGTCCCAATAGAAAATAACATGTCAATCGTTATCTCTCATCTACTCGTATAGAATCAAGGGGGCAAGTTTCCAAGGAAACTGTGGCGCTGCGTAAGTGGGAGAGTATAACGAGAGAATTTTCTTTTATCAACCAAGAGCTTCTAGACTGACGTTTCGAACGTTAGCCAATCGCCAGAGCGAATTCTTTTTTCTGAGAAAACTTGGCTCTGACAGCCTGAAAGCATGCCACCTGACCAGATACCTGGCCATTACAACGTTTGCGTATGCGCAGGCGTTTAACCGCTGTTTTGCCTTAGACGCGTGGCCATTACGACGTTTGCACATGCTCAGACGTTGGGCTGCTGTCTTCCCTCGAGGAAGAGAAAAAAATGGCAGTAGATAACTAACCTGACAACCAAAGAGGATGACGGTAGCTAATCCAGACCAGCTATGAAGGCTGTAGAGATTGGCATATCCATTGAAGTTGTGGAATTCAAACACAGCCTTGACACCCCAGACTGCGATTCCAAAAGCCACCAACTGAAGACCGAAATGAACCAGCTTAACATAGAACTTGTTTTGATGACGGAAGACTCTGAACATAATTATGGCTGGAAAAAAAAGGATAAAAAAACTAATGAACTCCTATGCTGTCATGGTAACTGTGTGTGCTTCTCGTAAATGGCAAATGGGCTTTTTTCATTAGGAATTTTCGCTAAACCTACAATAAAACGCAAAAGTCTCAACCAACACTCGACTGATTTTAACTTTCTTCGATGACTTTCCTCTATCACCCCCTCTCCCCCATTTTAAAGTTTAAAGAGCGTCTTCCACCGTTAATCGACGGTTTGAAAGAGGTCGTATCGTTAGAAGTCCTTAAAATCGTCCTTTGGATGTCACGCAATGATCTCCCAGCGCTGCGTGACATCCCAGGGCACGACTCTTCAAAACACTTAATAATTAACCAGAAGCATGGGAATTCGACGATTTGTGCCGCTATGTCATAAAGGTCGGCACACACGAGGGGACTAGTCCCTGCGACTATTCCCAGCGACCAGTTTCATGCGACTAGTCCCTTCGTGTGAACTACTCATTTCTGTGGTCGCAGGGACCAAATTTTGGTCCCTGCGACTGGTCGCACGAATTCAAACTGGTTTGAATTCGTGCGACCAGTCGCAGGGGCTTGTCGCATGAAACAAATGTTTGCCCCTTCGTGTGAATTGTTTGTGCGACCAGTCCCTGCGACTAAACGGTAAATAAGCCAATCACGGGTCAGTATTATGCGTGACTTCCGGTATTTGTAAACACTGCAGTTTCTATGAATTTTCCCTGAATTCTAGATTTCTACAACTGATGATGAATAAAAAACTATTTCTAGTTTTGTAAACATATACAGATGTCTTGGAGCCGTTTTGATGGAATTTTTACCCAATTTGACTTTGTGTCTGTTAAAAATAAAAAACAAAACAAAACAAAACAAAAACGGAACACGTAAAAGCATGAATCATCCGACTGAATAAGTGTAGTTCATTTGCGTTGATGTTTAATAGTCCAATTTTGTTTTCGTGTAACGCCCCAAACTAAGAAACATCTTTCGCCTTTTAATTTCCTATGTGCTTGTGCAATTGAGTGCCCTCGTGTGAATGCCTTAAGGGACTAGTCCCTGCTACCGGTCCCCTCGTGTAAACCCTTCAAAGACTTGTCGCCGGGATTAGTCGCACGGACTAGTCGCAGGGACTAGTCCCCTCGTGTGTGCCGACCTTAAAAGATACGCTGATATAAATAGACCTCTTTAGCTTGTATGTTATGTTCACCCATTCCAGATCTCAAGGCAATTCCCAGCTCTATATTTTTGTCATTAATTATGCTTACCTAAATAGGTAGAAATTTGAAAGAAACAGTTCTTTTGAATAAATCACATGAACTGAAATTGGCAAAGACTTTCTCCTTAGATAAGGACTATCTATCGATCGCTCTTTGTATCGTCTAAAAACGCGCGTCGACTATATAAATTACATCGTGGTAACCTCTGCGTCGGGAGTTAAGAGTGAATATAAATATGCTATAATGGACCGCCGGTTTACAATTTAAGACTATATTTTACTCCATCATTTAGTGGTTCTGTTCACAACAGTAAAGCCAAAGCCAGAGGCTTAAATGGCTCATGGTTTGCAGAGGAAAAGAATCCTACATTGGAGAAAAAGCAAGACTTTGAAGTAAATTGCAAGAACAGCATACATGCAGTTAAATTATGTAGTCCATAATTGACAAGAAACAGAGCACAGTAATACTTTAGTAAAGCTTCAAAGAAACTAACCCTCGCTATAAAGAAATACCAAACTAATGACCATACAAAGAGGATGGTAGTTAAACTCGTGAGCTGTCCCATCCCAAGCGAATCCACCGAGATATTTCACTGTCCATGTACCGGTCAGTGCTATCGCCAACATCCCTAAAATTGTAACTGCACCAACCGATAAGTAGAATACAAATGCAGAACTCTTTGAAGTCGTGCCATCTTGGTGACGTGGAGCCATGATAAAATGTTGTTTAGCTACCAAAAGCTTTTGTATTTTCAAGGCACTTTTGTTAGAGTCGCTTTCGAAAATGCAGTAATTTTATCCGTGCTTCAGTAGTGTCGATCCTTGGAGGTTTCCAATGAGCGGAAATGGAAGTAAGCATGTGACAAACAACAAATAGCCCTCTATAGGGAGGGGTAAGGTAGATGATGCCTCTCCATTCAAAACTGTTTTGAATTCACCATAATTGTTTTGAAGTCTTTATTAGTTAGTTCATTATGATTTAGAAATAGTGGCTGTCTTGATTAATTCCCGTAAATAGCCTGAGTATCAGGCTTTTCATACAAGGGTGAGGAGGGGGGAACATCCTTCACTCCCCCAGCCCCCACAGGACGCGCTGATACTCACGTACAGTTTGTCCATTGTCTTTGATTTGGACCCAGCAATCAGCCTAATGGCCGTTGTCAGGCCTTGTCAACGTGTTTTCTGCTCTTCTTGGGTCGAAAGTGTAATGTGAAACAAGATCGAACGACGCCCACAACAACAATCTGTTATCACACTTTTCTATTTCAATTCTTCACAACTTTTCCTGGCCCACGGGTAGCCAAATAGTGGAGGAGAAAAAGGCTGCAGAGCTTCGCCGGAAACGAACAGCAAAACCCATCCAGATGACAACCAATTTGGTATGGATAAGTTTGCAATCGAGGGTTAACAATCGCATACATTGTACGCGTGATAGCAGCGGGTTTGTTTTTCAACGTGCAATATCTGTGACACCTAATATATAGTAAATCTGGTTTTTACATTAAAATTCTATTAAGACTGTTTCATTTGATTTTGGAGGCCCTGGTAACTTAAGGGCCCGTAATTATAATGCTGTTCTGATTTCATTCAAGATGGGGGTTTTAAAAGTTTTGAAAATTATACAAATCTGCCAGCCAAAGAAACAAAATGGATTGGTTTGGGTGCTAAAATTTGCTTCTCTTTTCTTGATTTTAAAACCTGAAGCGTTGTGACGCATGTGTGTAACGGAGTGTAACACTTGCAACGCTTAATTAAATTTCACAAAGTGACAGATGTTTCTGGCCTAGTTACTGATAACGTAAGCTGCCGCTGGAGCCTTGAGTTTCGTAATGGGGGCTTAGGGAGCTTGTAAACGGAAGGGCTTACATTCGAGAGGGCTGAATATAGCTTCAAAACGTCACAATAAATATAATTCACTTCAATACATTATTTTGGTACAGAGTAAATTCCGTTAAGCTACACGAACAAATCTGGAACGTAGCGAAACGGAATTTCCAACAGGGGGGCATATAGTCAAATGTATTTTTTTGTTTATTGGCAAATAGGGCAGTAACCAGGGGGCGAAGGGGGAGCTTATAAGTGAAGAGGCTTAGAATTTGAGCTGCAGTTTACAATACCTGAGGTAAATGGTCACAATGGGGGCACATTTCTATGTAACAACCGATTTGAAAACTGATTCAGGACACTCAACATCAAATCTTTTTCAGGCATCAAATGTCATCTTCATTCATTTCTAAGATGGTACTGAACCAGATCTTTCCAGATGACATGAAAATAATAAAACTAATAATAATAATAATAATAATAATAATAATAATAATATGATTACAATTATAATTATCCCCATTCTCGTTTTTATATCACTACAAAATAACATTGTTCTTAAGATTCTGACTGCCATTGCTCGCAGGTACACTTGCTACTCAGGACAATTTAGGTAATTTCAGTAGGTGAAATCGAAAGAGTGTGAACAAGGAAACTTGGTTTTTATGCACCTCTGAGCCTTTGAGTCTAACTTATGCAGACTACTGCAGCTTGTTACAGCTAGCTGTTCAATAATCACCATAGTAAAATAGGGAACAAAAAATGCACATGCTTAGGATGAGTTCCTGGGGTTCTGCTTAGTTACACTTTGTGCAATGAAAGTACCCTACGAGTATTAACCTCTCAAATGCCTAAAACAGGCTGACACTAGCATAATAATTCAATCTTAGTGCCCAGAAGCTCACATTTAATTCATTTAGGGAGCTCCTGGAAACATGTTATTGCTTACTTTGATGCAACAACAGTCGTAACCTTTCATCCCCATTCTTTTTTTTAATGGAACCCTCCCAGCTGAAATGACTTCTTGAGCCCATACAAAAGGCACACTTACTTTTTATAATTTAACCATATGCTAGCAATATGAATATTTATAAACAGTACATTTGAATTTTCAATTGTGAGCCTTGAAATCACTGAAAGATAATTTACAACACTACTTGTTAAAGAAAATGTTATGCATAAAGGGCATAAATAAAGAAAACCAATGACATTACACAAAGACTCATGGAGGAGGGGCTAATGCTCAGAACAGAGCAGTTGATTAAATCACTGCAGTAAACAGATGATGTGAATATGATTTATGATTTAAAATACTATTGAACTAATCATAACTTATTAAGTTACAGCTCTTAAGTACTATAATTTGTGCTCAGACCATTACAACATACAAAAATATGATATTGAATTCAATGGGATGGTTTTTCATTACGGGTTAGTCATTTATGGGCAACTAATAAATAATTCCTCTCTTTTAAGTATATAAATAAAATTCATTTACCTTAATTGAGCCCTAACTATTAACCCTTTCTCTCCCAAGATCTCATTCATAATACATTGTATTACATTCTGTAATACAATTCATATGATGCTAGTTTGGAGAATTTAGTATTTGAGCCACTCATTGATATTTTTCTTATTATTGTCACTTTTTTCTTGATATTGTCTCGATACAGTGAGCAGAAATTCTGTCTTGGTAACTGGTGGAAGTGAAAGGGTAGAGACAATAGAATGAATAAGGCTAGCCATTAGGTACATAACTGTTATCATGACAGAGCACGATAATGATGTTGAGCTGCTTGAACTGACAATTGCAAAAATTATTACAAGTTCCTGACATAATTTTAGCCTTGTCAAACCTCAAACTGTAAAAACCATTTCCAAAAACCACTCAACATTCTCCACGCTCGACACTAAATTTTCAACTTATAGACAAGTGGCTAGTGACAACTTAGATGTTACAACAATTTCAGTTTGTTTACTTGCTAAAATGGCTAATGGAAATCGAAAACCACTAGCCAAAACTGAATTTCTACTAGCCTCTGGCTAGTTGGCTACCGTTAGTGTCTAGCAATGTATACTATTATTACTATTATATTATATTATTATCTTGGAGATATTAGCATGTATTTGCTATCTCAAATTCAAGTATAAATAAAGTTATTGTCATTGTCATTGGGTAAAACTTTACCAAATGGCAAATAGATACAACCAAACTAACAATATATTTATCTGGATAATGATCTACTCCTACTCAATACAACTCATCTCCTGCAGGGGTAGGAGACATTAATTTCCCACACACGAGATTACTGTGTGGTGGATGTCCTCCCCCTGGGATGGGATGGGTGGGTGTGTAAGAACTGCAGATGTATAGCTACTCTGTATATAAACTGCAATAAAACTGATAATGGTAATGATGTCAATTTCTATAGTGCATTTCCAAGGAATGTTCAATGCCCTTTACAACACTGTGCAGGGGACTTTTTCAGACTGCTGGCAGCAGTTTACAATTAATAAAGAAGAAATTTTTTACAGATGCCCCCTTCCCCCATTCCCAGTAAACAGGCCAGACCACATCACAGTAATCTCATGATGTGGGTTCTTTAACATCCCCTGCTGAAATTAATAAAATTATTATATTCACTCATAATTTTATCCCAAAGGACCAGAAAAGTACAATGTAGTTTTCCAGTCATTGGGAGTCTGTGGGAGACTGGAAACAATTCACAGGTATATGGGAGAAACTGGGTACTACCTCAGTTACTCAAGTTGTAAGAGGAAGTCTGGTCATCATAACAGTGTGCTGGACTTCTTGAGGAATGCTAGTTTCATGCTAACATGCTGGGGTGTCTAAGGGACACCATTAAGCAGTTATAATTATAAGCTGGGGTGGGTCCAGGAATTTTTTATTGGGGGGGGGGGGGGGTCCAAACTTTGGTTCAGAAAGGACTGTTGAACTCTTTTGAGGCAAATTACTTCTCCCCCACACCCCCTCCCACCACCCGCGGTTGCACATTATAATTCCTTGGCCGCTTACCGTTTACTTGGATTCATTAATTTAAAAAATCAGCCAGTTGAAAAGTGATATATGATCCTGCGGATGTAAGAATTTCAGTCTCAAAGTTGTAAGTGTCAGGTCTGATAGGAGGGGTCCAGACCCCAGGACCCTCCCCCTGGATCTGCCACTGATAAGGGTATCACTGACAATGTCTGAAGTAATTTGGGTTGAGGATATATAACCTAAAGGTGTGAAGTTCCCTTCAAGGGACTCTTATCCCATGCTTGTGACAAGACGAAAAAAAAAAGCGCTTATGTCTCATTAGGTCGCAATAACAGCAAGTCTGATAGATATTGTAAGAAATATACAACTTTGAAAGACATGTTTCGGCATGCATTGTCTCATTGTTGAGCTCAAGATTTACCACCTCACTGAATATTCTGTTTGCACTTTACTTTTATGAGTAGTTTACTGATTATATCTGAAACTCAGCACAGAAATAAAATGAAAATGTTCTCCAGTCTCCTTTCTACTCTGAAACAGTCCTTCAAGTAAACATTTTAATTCACACCAGTGGAGTCTAAATATCTGAAGCCCTAAATACCAGTATCTACAACTTTTTCTCATTACACACAGAAGCTAGGCCACATTTCATGTGTGAACTCAAGTCTTCCATTATCTGATCATGATTATGAATTATCCCTTCTGACTGCTATACATGCATCTCTTTTTAAACAAAGTCAGAAACTTTAGTTATGTAACAAGTGAACAGCCTTAAGCTGATCTATTTATTTATTCTTATTGCTTTTAGTTGCCTGGATAATGTGTTGAAATTGTGAGAAGAAGTTATGCTTTCATCACTTTTTAATCCCTAACTCGGCTCATGCATCATACAGATGATTCAAGATAGAACTTGAACTTGAACTTGAACTTTATTTTTATTTAGACACGGTAAATCTATCAGATAAAATAATAATATTATTACAATCTATTATTACAGTTACAATCTATTTTAATCTATATAAACATGATCTAAAATTTAAAAGTAAAATAGAAAAAAATAAAGAAATTCTGCTTTACATAGATGCCGTGTGTGTTTTGTCGATTCAGAGGAAGAAATTGCGACAACCATTTCGGAAGGATTGAAGTGATTTTGCTTGCCGCAATTCAGGGGACAAGCTATTCCAGATAACCGCACCGTTATAGCTAAAGCTATTTTTCAGGAAATTGGTGCGAGGCAATGGAACAGCTAGTTTGTTTTCAGAGTTCCTTAGATTATATGGAGGATCATATTTAGTGAAAAGAGAACCAAGATAGTCGGGCGCAAGACCATGTATAGATTTATAGACCATGGTGGCCACTTGTATTTGTCGCTGAGTATCTAACCGTCTCCAGTTAAGTTGCACAAAAAGAGGATCAGCGCTTGTGTCATAACTGGAGAAGGTCAGAATACGGGCAGCCCGGTTTTGCAACTTTTGGAGCTTATTCGAAAGACCCTTGTTACAATGCCCCCAGACCTCGCTGCAGTAATTAAAGTACGGTTGAACTAAGACATTGAAAACGGACTCAAGCGTGGTTCGATTAACAAAAGGCCTACAACGTTTAATTGCTCCAATGCCCGATGCGATTTTCTTGGCTATTTTTTCAATATAGAGTGGAGCAAGACTCCACTCTAAAATAAAAATTAAATTAAATTATTTCTCATTCATCAAGGACACATGTTCTTCACCAGCATTGACCCTCTTGAATGCAGAGTTTGTCACCACGAACACGACCATGCCGGCTAAAACGATGAGTGTGACACCCAGCACATTGCCTAGTTGTGCATCAGCAAGAAATGAGGGATATCTGCAAAAAATTAACTTACTGTTAGCTCAATGCCACATTGAAAGAAAGATGAGAAGTGTTCAGTTAAATGTCAGAAAAAAAGTCACCAGTAGAAGAACTAAGAACATTGTAGACTTCTACTGGAAAATGCATAAATTCTGCCAGCAAACCAATACTACTGCCAGGTTTGAGCTAGGATTTGATGACTGGGGGACAATTTGTCCCCTTGGCTAAAATTTTGGGGGACATTTTTATTTTTAGGGGGACAGACAAATTAATTTTTATTCAACACTTTTTTTACATTCATACAGGCAAGCCAACAAAACATTTTTTTTTTCACCTGATCCTTGATACAAACTAGAAAAGTTAAGTTATAGCTGTGAAGACTTTTTTTTGGCATATTTAAACAGAGGATTGATGACTATGCTTTATACTTCAAAACATTTCACAGCAGAATCTCATCCCGGCATCCCCTTGTAAACTTCAATCGCTTTCTTTACTGGTAGACGTACATGTACTAATTCTTTTGTTGGTTCTAGTCCAAACATCAAGGGCTGTAGAAAAGTCAAAGTCCTTGGAAGGTGGCCCCTCAGTGTCAATGGTCATAAGCACATCCAGCCTCTCAGCTTTCAGTCTGTTTCTCAAAGCATTCTTAATTTGACTCTGTGCGCTAAAACCTCTTTCACAGCCAGCCGTATTAGTAGGCAATACAAGTGCAACTTGACAAAGCTAAATTAAATTTTGGACTTCATTGCTATGATGGGTAGCGAGCATTTTCCACAGTTCAGCAATGTGGCCCACGGGGTAATGCTCTCTAACAACCAGCTCTTTAACATTTAAGTTCCATTCAATTCTGCATTTTTTGGCATCCACAAGTGCTGGTACATCTTTACCACCTTGGGTTTTCTTTGCAGATCCAAAGCAACGTTTCCAGCTCTTCCTTTCTGTAGGTTGACGGATTTTCATTTTGAAAACGCACATTGCGGAGACTAAGAATCCCAAATGCATTAACTACATTTGTGGAATCTATGGGGAATCTCTTTTCAAGACTTAGTAAGACATTGTCAAGGAATTTCATTTTCATTGATTCAAATTGTTGAACTTCATGGGCAGTCACTTTAATTGTGTTCTCTCTCCATTTAACTTCTGAAACATCATCTTGTGATGGCAAAATCTCGGACAAGAATTTGCCGTTGTTACTCTTTAAAGAGCTGTTATTTGAGTTATAGTTGATTTCACCAGTGCCTGAACTGATGCAAGCTCTGCATGTTCCTTTTGCAAAGCAATTAAGGCTCATGAATGTGAGAACAGGAATCACATCCATCATCATGCAGAGGGTGACAACGAAATTGAACTCCTTCAGGCTCCTTTTGTGAATCCACGCGCTTCATCATCACTGTTGGGTCGGGATTCCATGTAGGCCACAAGAGATGGCCAAGTGCGGTACATTGTCTCCAGAGCACCGTAGAATGAAAACCACCTGATATCAAACACTTCCTTGATTTTTAGCTCAGGATGTTCAAAGATCTTCTGAAATTCTGCCAGTGACCGTGACCGGAGGGCAGACTTGTCAAAATAGCAGCACAGAGCAGTAAGGATCTCTTTGAATTTTGCCAAATAAGGAATACCATTAGCCATTTGGCTTGGGCAAAGTGCAAGCCTGTGAGCCATGCAGTGGATAGACACAAGAAATGGACTATTGTCCTTCATTCATTTTGAAACTCCATTGTCTTTTCCTGTCATGACACTCGCTCCATCGCTGCCGAATCCTGTAATTTTGTCCTTGTGCAAGTTTCTCCTTTCCATCACCAAGTTATAATTAACAGCAGTATACGTGGTAATAGTTTCGGCCTTTCCATTCCGAACATTGATGTTTTCCAAAAAGTGCAGTTCTGGTTTAAATTCATTCAATAACTTAACATAAACAACAAGATTTTCATGATTACTAGTGTCTGTTGATTCATCGATTAACAGAGAAAAGAATGGGCTGGCTTCTACTAGTTTGTCAATGTTAGACTTCAGAAGAGTAGCAATAGCATCTTGTATACCTTAAGCACTTTGATGAGATCGATAGGTAGCATTTTCTCCTACTCGAAGATTCTTAACACTTTCGAGGCCAACTTCATCCAGAAAATTGAGCAGAGTTGTACTTGACTGTTGCTATATCCTTCTTGGCCAGCCAGTAGACGGCTCTCATTGCTGTTAGGATGGCTTGCGATTCTGCTCTAAAAGCACGGCGCTGTGTGTTGCTAAACATATCCCTCACAGCTTCTTCACTAACATTATCCTTATGTCCTTTACAGTCTTTGTGTGGAGGCGGGGTGGCCTCATGGTTGGCGTGCTTGACTCCGGATCGAGTGGTCCGGGTTCGAGCCCCGGCCGGGGACATTGTGTTGTGTTCTTAGGCAAGACACTTTACTCTCACAGTGCCTCTCGTCACCCAGGTGCTTAAATGGGTACTGGCAAATTTAATGCTGGGGGGTAACCCTGCGATGGAGTCGCTTGATGCTACAGAAACCAGAGTTAAGCACCGGCCTGATGGGCCACTAGGCTTGTAAAAACAGACTTTACTGACATTACAGTCTTTATGTCTTTGCAGAGTTGAGGTTCTAAAATTTGTACACCTTTCTGCTGATGCAAAGGGGTTTGTCTTCTTAGATTTCCGACAAAAATAGCAGAACATCGCCTCCTTTTCATAGCGCAACCATGTACATGTGATCTCGCAACCAAGTTTTCTGGAAAGTTCGTGATTTTTTCAGTTTCCTTCAATCCTCATCTGTTTCTTCCTGTTCTTTTTCCGTACCATTTTTCGCAGATTCACTCTGACTTTGATTTGGAGCAAAAAAGCTTTCTAATGTTCGAACACATTTTCGATGTGACATGTTACACACCAAATCAGTGTAAATACTTCACCACACTTGGTTGAGCATGAGACACACGTGTTCAGTAGAGTGAGACTGAAACGTGACTTTAGAATGAACTTTTTAAAACGTGCGATAAAATATACTTTCCACGTTCTGTTTTAGATGTGGTTAAATTTCTGTAATGAACTAAGTCTCTTCGTGTGTGCTTCCTTTTGACCTTTTCCCCTAAATTTTGAAGGGGACAAACTGTCCCTTTGGCCATTTTTTTAAGGTACAATTTCAATTGCAGTGCGGGATTGGTGTAATGGCGCAGCCTGGCTCAAACCCTGCTACCAATTCTATTTATTATTCAAGTTGGGCAGCCCAAGAGTTTGCTAATTGCATGGCTACTGTTAAAGTACCAGTCCTATGGTAGGCCTACATGACCAGTATTAATACTGATTTTATTACCAACCCATAGAACCTCTTGCAATTACTAATAATAAAAAATAACCTTTTCACTCCCGAGATCTCATTCATAATTTTCCTAACTGTCTGCCATACATTATTCTCGTGATGTTAGTGCAGAGAATTTGATATTTGATCAATTAATAATCCCTTGATTGACAACTTTTTCACAGTCGATCACTCATAGGAGTCAACCTTTTCACTTCTAAGATCTCACATTACAGTGGAACCCCGATACAATGATCCTCGATATGACGACATTCCTGGTACCACAATAAATATGCTATGTCCCAGCAAAAGTTACAGTAAAATGTATGGGACAGAACCCTGTCTCGATATAACGATCTAATTCCACTTTTCTTTTGGCATATCGTTATATCGGGGTTCCTTCCACTGTAGGCTATTCTATAGAAAAATTCACTGCCTGACAAGTGAATTCCACATTAAATTTCACTTGAAAAACTGATATCGCACGAATCGCAAAGCAAATCGTGCGATATTGGTTTTTCAAGTGAAATTTAACGTGGAATTCACTCGTCAGGCAGTGAATTTTTCTTGAATTGCATAACTGAATAAAAAAAAAGAAAACAAGAAATTAAAACGGCAATATCATTGTTTGTTTTTATCCCATACGCACGCCCTAAAGAAAGCCATTTAAAAGTCAACCATCAGAACTGTCATCATTAAGGGAATGGAAAGCAAGTTAAGTTGCTCACGTTTGAACCATCGAAAATTTAATTGTACCTCGTGAATTTTTCTTGAATCGCATAGCTAAAGCCACCAAATCACTGGGCGAAACCAGATGTTTTGTATTTTTGTGCACCACGCCAGTGCGCAAACAATGGAAACCCTTTCAAAGTCAGGTGTCAATATCTAGCGCATAGAGGGAACAAGATATTTTCAGAATGAAAACCACTCTTATTTCAAACTCGTGGAGAGAGCAGTGCCTCACATTTTACAATCCTCAGCAAAAAAACTGAAAGTACAAAATCCGGAGTTTATTATTATTATTTTTAAATTTATACCACGCAGTTTCTTTAAAAATATTCAACAGCACCTTACAATAAATATTAAATCAAAAATAAAATAGAAGTTCAAAATTACAATTCCAAAATTCCATAATAAATAAATAAATAGATAAATAAAATAATTCATTATTAATGCAATTTAATCATAACAGCTATAGTAACCAATTAAACGCCCTATTAAATAAAAAAGTTTTAAGTCTAATTTTAAAAATATCTAAACTGGAAATAGATCTTATTGTGGTAGGAAGCAGATTTCAAAGTCTTGGGGCGGTACAACTAAACGATCTATCTGCCAGGGTCTTCTTGAATATTATTTTCGGGAAAGTAAATAAAGCTGCGGAGTCATTGTTGCACCTTAAATTGTACCTAGATGACGGCAAGACAGATATTAAATGGCGCAAGTAATCGGGCGCCATACCATGCAATACCTTAAATGTAAGAAGAGTTATTTTATATTCAATACGATAACAAACAGGCCGCCAATGTAATTCGCGAAGTAGAGGCGTGATGTGGCACGACTTCGGAGCACAATAAACCAAACGAGCACTAGCATTCATAACACGCTGCAGTTTAGACAACTGATATTTCGGTAACCCGGCCATACAGAAGGCTGTTACAATAATCAAGTCTACTTGTTATAAACGCATAAACTAGTGTTTCGGTGCTACTTCTGGATAAGTACTTCCTAATATGTCTGATATTATAAAGATAATAAAATGCACTGCTGCATGTTTTGGTAATATGTACATCCATATCCAAATGCGGGTCAAACCATGTGCCCCGATTACAGACTGATGAAGAAGGACTAATATTATAATCTCCGACTAATTAAGACAGAGATTTGCCTGCTACCACTCAACTTGGCAAAATGTGGTGCCAACAATCAACAACTGAATGGTCAAACCCTCAAGCGAAATGGAAATTTCAAGCAATCCGGTATCAAAGCAAGATCCACAAAAACAGGTAAGTGCTTTACAGTTGTCAAAAAAAGTGCATTCAAAATATAATGATTAAGACTGGAATTTCTCGGTAAACTCTGACGAAAAACGGTTCAAAAAAGGTTAAAAGTCACAATTTTAACTGTTTTTCTTTCATTGCAGGGAGTTGCTCGTTGGTGTCATGTTGGACTGAAAGTTTATGGAAGTATTTACTGGAGAATTATTAAAAGTTACTCCAGTAAACATCCCGCCAACTGCTCCTGCCATCAGGTGACTAGAACGACTGGCATTGCTGTCAAGGTCACAAGTAGCTGTTGTGTTGCTTAGCGTGGCTGAGCTATTGAGAGCAATCTCCTGTAAAGCATAACTTGAATAGCCATTGATAGTTGTCGTGCTTGGGTTGAAACCGGCCAACTTATTCGACATTCGCCGCTGTTTTTCCAGAGGATTATGGCTGTTGCACTGGATATGGATTCCGGATTTGCATGGCGAGTGAGCTCTGATATCTCCAGTGGGTCGAATTCATCTCGGAGCGCTTGGATGACTGTTTTGCGACCACTCGAATTTGTGAATTTGCCGTCGAGGGAGGCAATGGATGCAATACTCGGCATTTGTTTTGCCAGAGCATTTCTACCAATTGGAACCATCTTGTACCAGACATTCGATTTTGGGCTCTCGATTGGACTCAGAAATTTCCAGGAACGTTATCACCCTTCGGACAGTGACCAATGTACTTGATAAATGCTCTGTGCAGATCTCGCTCTCCACCATTCGTCCTCCAAATCTTGTTGTTTTACTTTCTCGCCCGTTTTGTCGCAGTCGGTTTGTCTCCCTGGTGGTTCTTGGTTTGTTACTCTTTGTATTCGATGTACTGCTCTGTCACGGTGAAATCACTTAGTTGACAATCATGTTGTTCTTTAAATCCTCTCATTCCCAGGTGTGTGATATTGTTCCACCAGACCAGATGGAGAAGAGAGCGGGGATTTTAAAGGCTGATTGCACCTGACGACCACAACTTTTCAACATCTTCTGTTTCAACTGGTTGAGCGGCATTTGGTTTGTTACCAAGACCCTTTTGCTTCAAATCTTTTTTCTTCATGGATAGCATCATTGAAACTTCTTCGAACTCAATGGCTGAAGATATTTAGAGGTCGAAGTTATCCACTGCCGGTGGACATGGACGCTCCAGACAGTACCTTCGTAAACCATTGCGGTAAGTTTGTAATGTTCCTGGCTCATATTCTTTGCCTTTGTTTTCTTTTGTCGTCTGCCTTATTTCTAGAAAAAAGTGCATGAGGAGCTGCAGTGCATCTTCCTTCGAAATAGCATCAAGATTAATTTGTTTGCTATGTTTTTCCTTGAACCAAGAAACGGCGTATGGATGTACTTGTACTTCTTTTAGTGTTTTTTGAAACCATGTTGTCTCTAAAAGAGGCTAGTTCGTCATCTGAGTGTATCGGCTACAATGGTTTGGATTTCCGGAAAAGATGCTTGACCTTTTTCGGCATTGATACCTGCTTGGTTTTCTTTTGCAACACTTGTCAGGTTTTCCTCAGAAAGAACTGTTGTTTGGCTTTCTTCCCTTGTCTCTGGCATTTTGATTTTTTTTCTATGCGTTTTCTCGTACTTTTGAGTGTGAGTGGTTTCCTCCAATTTTATAAAAACTTGAATTTGAATTAAAAATTTGGAAGACATTCGTTTTCTATAAATTTGTTCATATTTGTTCATATTTTCGTAGCACTAGTTGCATTTGCGTTTTTACGTTCGTAACAATAATTTTTGCACGCGACTTGCATCATCGATATCACTTTATGCATTAGTGCGATTCCACGCTAAATACCCTCTCTTCCGGTTGACGTATTGACCAATAAGAGCGCATGTTTTCCTTAAGCTATGCGATTCTCCTTAGTGTCAGTTATGCAATTCTTATGATGTTAATTTGGAGAATTTGGTATTGGATCAACACATAATCCATGAACTGATATTTTTCTCTCCTCTCATCACTTGTCAGCTTGAGGTTTTTTTGAAATTGTAAGGAGAAATTCTGTTTTGGTTGGAAGTAAAGATCAAGTTAAAAGCTTAGTCACAGCTGTTCCCACATGAACATCATTTTCACGGTACTGCCGTTGTCTATACTTGGAGAAAACACCTTTCCCTCTGATCTACCTTTATGTATAGCACTACATGTAAGCTCTATATATTAAGCTCTACAGCATATATGTTACACATGTTCCACTAAGAATATTGTGAGGACTTTAAACTACTGGTTGGTCTTTCTGTACTCTCAACGCAGAATGACGTCAGAGGATTTGCAAAACAAAAAAAAAAATGTGAGACAAGTAAAATGTCCAAGTCTGCGAGGAATTGTCTGCCATACAATTCTTCTGATGTTTGCTATTGGATCAACTAAAAATCCCCTTCATTGACATTTTTTCTTTTATGTCGCCACTTGTCTGTTTGATATTGTATTGATATTGTAAGGAGAAATTTTGTGTTGATCCCTCTTGGTATATAGTTAAAGAGGTTGAATGACCAGTCCACAACTCACTCACTTTTTGGTGAAAAAAAGCTTCTCATTGATTCCCAAGAGTGCAGTCCCAATGGCCATCATGAAAATAAACACACCAAAGAACACATGTACTTTGAGATATACGGCACGAAGACCCTCGGGGAGCTTGGGGAAAAGAAAGCTAACAAATCCAAAGAGAAGCTGGGGAGAAAGCAAAGAAGGTATGAAAAATTCAGTCAAGCTAACAACATCAAGACTGAAGAAAAAAAATTACTCAGTCACTGATAATTCTGCTCAGCAGTCTACCAGGTTTAATTTGTTATGTCCAGGGGTGCCATTAAAATAACCTGGGTGCAAGAAAAATTGACCAGTTGTAAAAAAATGACTTTGTGGAACTGCTTTCAAAATCTCAGTAAAAAGCTTAAAATAACCTTATTTTCCCCACTTATCTTATAAACATAAAAAACATTAATTTTCACTAGCAAAATACATATTAGATTTAATACAAAAAAAATTAACATGTGCTGTGGTACATGCTTAATAAACTAATCTTTTGACTATAGCTAATGCATCAAATGTTGTTCCATCTATCTGAAGAGATTATAGCTTTTTGTCAATTGAAGCACAGTTTCCGCTCAAAAATGCAGGGAATATATATCTCTGCAACTAGTGAATTTCAACTTTGGGCCTGCATAAATTCTGTGTACAATTTAAGGGCAACAATCTTCTATCAAACGTGAGTTTACTTGACAATCATGCTGATTACTATACCCCCAGGCCTAGGTGCTTAATAATTTGAATATATCAACAAAGTTGAAATGGTAAATTGGCCACCATTATGATTATAAAAGCTGACGTTTCGAGCGTTAGCCCTTCGTCAGAGCGAAGGTGCTTAATACCCTGGCAATACCTGATTAAATACAGTGAATCACTAAGAACAGAGCTAATTTGACTATTCTATGCTGCGGCACTTTCTGTTGCATGCTTTACATCTACTTTAGTGGTAGCAAAATAACAACTTGCTTGATAAACAATTAAAAATATAATAAAATTTTGAGTGTAGAAACACTTCATGACATGCACATCCCTAACTAACCTGACAGGAGAATAGAATTATGGTTAACAATCCACACCAGCTGTGAAGGCTGTACAGATTAGGAATTCCTTTATGGTTATGAAAGTCAAACACAGCCTTTAGACCCAAAACAGCAATTACAAAGGCTACCAGCTGGAGACCAAAGTGAACAAGCTTGATGAGGAGTTTGTTCTCATGGCGAAACACTCGGTACACGATCATAGCTGCAAAAAAGAATGTGATAAAATAATTATGTAATCTCTTTGGATTTTAACTGAAAATTGTTTAACAATTAATATCTTTTTTAAGTGGTGAACATGATTTCCTTTATTCTCTTGACCTCAATGTGTGATTATAAGGGTATGTAAGGTGAAATTATAAGCCGTCAGTTGTAAACCAAACACCATACAAACAAAATTGTGACCTTAAGACCAAAACTTCATCGTGGTTTTCATTCAATCTTTTATGTTAACATGCACTATAGCTAGGAAACACAGTGAAAACCTCTACTGTAGAGTGGGAACAAACTATGAAGCCAAAACAATATATATATATATATAAACAGGGTTGTCAAAAAGTGCCAGTGCCTGGCGATATCGCCGGCTACTTTTTCAGTTGCACTGGCTACAGTTCGTCAGTAAAAAAAGAAAAAAGAAAAAAGAAAAAGAAAAAGAAAAAGAAAACTGAAGGTAAAAAGGAAGGTTTTAAATCTACTAAAACCAAGAATGAAGTGCCTCATATTGTGGAGTAATGATAACGAAAAGAAAATACCACAAAACAAGAAATCCAGAAGTACAGTACTTAGTGTTTTGTAATTCGGAATGCTTCTCAATGATTTTCACTGGATGTTATCGGATGCCCACAGCTAGACACAAAATGATTGCCTGTTGTTTCCTGTGTGCTAATTGGATAAGTCTGTTTTCTGAATTTCTTGAATTTGCTGATGTTTGATGCAAATTGGGTATCTTACTTAAAAACTGAATGGGAAATAACCTTCAACTAGCACTTTCCGAGTCATTTGCACTTTAATACAATTCTACAATTCACCATTGTTTTGATAAGCAACTGTACATCATGTCAAATAATTTCTCACAGTCAAAATAGGATAAAGATTTCAAGTTGTACTGATGGCAGGATAGCAATGGTAATTTTGAGTTATACGTAAAACCAAAAGAAGATAGAATCCTGTTTGAAACCAGTGGTCTCTTTCAATTTTACAGTTACCGTACACCATTGAGGGAGAGCACTGGTACTCCAAATTCTTTCATTTCGCAAAAAAATTTGTGCTGTATGTGTTTGAGTGAAAAATGAAAGATAGATAGATAGATAGTTTAGATAGATAGTTTATTCAAATATACCTAGCAGCCTTGCGGCTGAATTGCGTATATTACAATAATGTAATTAAATAAATATATTATATAACGTATACAAGAATATTCAAAATTATAACAATTAAAAAATCTATGAGCTAAAACCTATCTATATTTAAAGGCTATATTTGCATTATCTACATAGGTTTCTAGGAAACGGTCGTTAAATTAACTGTTGTTGTTATATTTAATGGTGGAGGCCATCATGAAGGTGTTTTTAAAACGGTTTGTCCTCCACCGGGGGATTTCGAAATGCCTGTTACGTCTTAAATTGTGCTTTGGATGGTTGGCACAAGGCAACAATTCACGAAGCCCGTGATTATCTTTTCCGATAATGTTGCTAAAGAGATTGCGGCAAATGTCTTCCATATAAGCCATGATCGGTGGAATGCCCGCAGCCTCTAAAATCTCGTGATAGTCTTGGCCTGAGCTTATAATAGAGAAAGCTCTAAAGTAATTTATTTTCTCACAACTCGAACTCAATTGTGACACATCTTTGGTGGTCTGGTTAATGGGACATTTTCAGTAAATTGAACTCGATCACCAAAATGATTAAATTTTCTTTGAGTGGTAAAAGGAATATTAACTGTTGCAAGTTAGAATAGTGCAAACATATCAAAAATTGCTTCAAGGAGAGGCAATTTCAGCTAGTGGAAAAGCCCTACATTTGTTCTGCTTCAGGGGGCTTTATCCCCTGGACCCCCAACAGGGCACTGCCACTCAGTACCCCGCTGGGGGCCTTGGCAGCCCCCTGCCCCCCACCTAGCATGGGGGCCTTCCACCCCCAGTGCCACCTGCTTTCTTACATTCTCCTTCTACTTCAAATCTTTTTGACAACCCTGTATATAAACTTTGTTTGCATTTGCGGGAAGTGATATGACAGCAGACCCTTTTTGTTTTCCTAGCTGCAATAAAAGAGAAAGTGAAGGTTTCAATTTCTCTTCATGAAAATAGGTGTATAACATCCCTAATTAGGTCAGTTTTGGTTGGATACTGGTGCATAGTGAATAATTGTAACTCATAATAGGCCATTTTACAGTTGTGTACTTAGTTGCCAAGCCTTTGATTCAGAGTGAGGCTGAAGGTGACCTTGTTGTGATAGAGACCTGTACCTACTTAGCATGATAACAAAGTGATTTACATTTGAAAGGCAGCAAGGTTTGTATCATAACAAGGTCAACCCTAGCCTCACACCCATTCAAAGGCTTGACAACCAAGCACACAATAAAAGTGAATGAAATTCTTTGTTTGCACGTGACGTCGGCATAAATTAAAAAACCAGGGTCAGCCTTGTTGGGGGATAACCACGCGTTACAATCCCTGTAACATAGCTGTCTGAAGTGTAAGTTGAAGGTGTTACGCATATACTTGTCAATGTCATGCATTCTAAATAGCTGTCAATACTTGTAATTAGGTATGCCAATGTAGACTATTTTAAGACTTGTGCTGTAGTTTGGATTGTAATACCTTTATTTTGTGTGAACGGTAAATTTTTTTTGTTGGATACTACACCGCCCACGTGCTTTGCGGAAACCGGTATGATCGTTTGCCACAACTCTGTGTTGTCTTTGGTTGTTTTGAATTTGGTTGTGTTACAGGTATGAACAAGCAAGCAATTGAAAAGTGAATATTGTTTAAGCTTTCAAGGCTGTATGTTTCTTTTGTAATAAAAATTTTCCAAACTTGGCGCATACGCATATAGTTTAGTTTGAGATTCAGCTAATTATTGACACTTGTGGGATTGATTCTGTGTTTTCTAAATAGTGATAATAACAACACAAACTGGGGTATAACCATGCACATACTTTGCGGAAACTGGTATTGTTTCGTTGGTAAAGGCAAAACCAGGCGAGTCTCTGGCTCCTATTGACAAAGCTACCATAGTGTGCTATGCACTCACCAATTTATCAGAGTCCACGCATTGTACCATTTGATCGAGGTGAACTTACAACCAGTTTGATTCCAGGTACTTCATGTACAATTTTTCATATAAAGGCTGCAGTTAAGGCAAGCCACAATCTGTCATTAAAGAACTTCAGTAATTCTCAAGTTGACAAAAACACAGCTTTAAGGTACACCATTGACAAGCAATATGTGTTTAGTTTGTGTCACAGATGCTAGTCGTTAATAGATACCTATACGACAAACAACCATAAAGTTCAGTTAGCATTTTGACAAAGAAAGGAGCACCCTCAAAGTAATATTTTGGTGGTTGTGGTATAATTGAATAACCTTGACATTTCAATCATGATTGCTCAGTTAATTTTTTCTATAAAAAGTTGGACAGATCTAGTTTCTTAAAGGCTCTTCTTTCAACTTCAAACATGACGTATGATACCATTTTATCTTGCACAAATCATTGTCACAGCCAATTAATGTGCTGCCCTTCAAATCTTGTCGACAATAGCACCACGGCCCTTCCTCTTCTTCATCACCAGATGATGTTGATGAAGATGGAATGGCTAGAGTTTCACACCCTGGGCATGTATATTACTTCCCTACAATTTCAGGCAAAATGCACTTGCTTAAGAAATCAGAGGAAACAGAGCGTGCATTTTCCCAAAACTGTTGGTCAGGAAGAATTTCTGCACAAAGAGATCTATTGTTGTTCACACCACAAAATCACAATATTCAACCTCACAGATGAACTTTACCAAACTCATCTTTCTTTAAACAAAAGTTGGTTTGGCCAGCAGCCTCAGCGATTGTGGAATCCTTGTGTGCATATGGACATTTTATTCACACACACCCATCCCACAGCATTTGCAGTTAATAATCCCATCAGGAGAAGCTCCCAAGTATGGTCACCTTAGATCAATATTGAGACCACTGTCAGAAATTGTCAAAGACTCATGGTCAGAAATTGTCAGACTGGTAAGCTTTGTGAGCCCTACCCTTGTTTTCACAACCCCACCTTGTGGCCGCAGTTGAAAACTTATGGGCTTCAGGGTAGCATATTATGGACTTAACAAGACTCTTAGCAGGCTTAGCTGTATTTGTTTTGTAAGCAGTTTTTAGATTGGAAGCAGCAATACGACCTGCCTGCCTGCCTGCCATTTGGTACCAAACTTTATATTGTGACTGCTTTCTAGTTGAAGCTTCGATTGCTCCACACTCATCAGGTGTAATCTCAAGCAATATTTGTTGACACTGCTGCAGCAACTCTATGTACCAGTAATCTAACTCCAAACACTCTTCTCTAAAAAAAAAAAGCTATTGGGCAAGGGCTTGGGTACATTACCAATTTCTTTACAAGTATACTGCTCATTTAAGGGTGCGACAAGGGGCAAGACTGCTGGATTTACTGTATAGCCAGAAATACTTCTAAAAGTAGTTTTCTGCTCTTCTGGGGTTGGGGCAGGTGTCCTGGTTGTTCAGATCCCAGGGTTAGATCTAGTAGCCATAGGACTAACCAGTGTTTCTCCACCATCAATTCATGCTTCCTTCAGGCAGAGGTAAAATCCATCTCACTTATAGGTAATGGGGATTTCTTTCATATGACTAGAGAGAAGCCATTTGTTCTTTTCCTGTGTGCATGTGGTAGAATCTCTAATTCTAACACCAGCCTCCACAGCAAAAAGCTCTGCCCCAACATGAGACCACCCTTCACATAACCCTGCTATGCAATAGCAATGGGAAGCAATTACAGTTCCATATTTTTCTGCCAGAAACCATGTTCAAAGTGGATGTCCTAGGCTCTCTGTGAGCGATTCATCAAGTGAGAGTACACATAACGTCTTAATTCTAAATCCAAAATTGAGATCCTTGAAATATGCCACATCACTAGCTAATGTGAGTACTACGAGTGATATGTCTTCTGAACTTGCAGCTGTCGTGTCAAGATCGACTAGATCGCTCTGACAAAGGGCTAACGCTCGAAACGTCAGCTTTTTAACACTTAACGGTGGCCAATTTACAATTTCAACTTAGTTGAAGTAACCAAATTACCTAGTAAAACAAGAGTTGTTAGCCGAGGTCGATCAAAAATGAGTCCTTTATTTTGCTCTGTTTGCTTCTCTCCGAGATCATCAGAAAAAAATACACTACCGTGACTAACTCTGGCGAACACGATAACTTCATTTGGGTTTTTGTAAGTAGTTCACAACATCTGGATATTGAACGTTCAGAAGGAGCTCGATGTTTTCGGAGAAATCACTTTTACTCAACGCGTATCGGTCGAAGCCTTAAACAGTTATTTTTTCGTGGTACCTTGACTTCGTAGGACCCTCTACACCCGCAAAGTAATCCGAATACTGAAGGTTCACATCGGGCACGTCTTCGGAAGAAGCCATTTTGAAAGCTTAGTTACCCCCCAACATGGCGGCCGCGCATAACGTAGCAAATTTTTGTCACGTGGTTGAAAACAAAGAATACGTTCAATGTACATTGGACGTACATTGCATAACGGAGCACTTTCAAATTCAAATATTTCATAACTTTAACGCTTATTAGTTGCTTTTATTCTACTTTATTTTTTTCTGTGGGACAATATCTTCCCTACAACGATATGACAATAAAATTAAGCAGAACTGTCTCAGCATCACTGGGGGCGTAAAGATTTCTAGTGCTGCCCCTTTGAGTGAAATATTCAGAGAAACAAGTTCGAATTAAGAGAGGCATGACAGCTGAAATAAAAAAGAATTTGGTATTATTTCGGCAGATTCTAGAACAAGTGTAAGCTTCCGAGCGGCATTTCTGAGAAAGAAATATTACAGAATTCACAATCCTTTTCTACGGGCCTTTAAAGGCTGACGTCGGAGCGCCAGCGGGACTTCGAAAGCGTAAACGTTCTAAGCTTACCTTCGCTGTATAAAAACACCATACTGATAATCATACATAGAGGATGGTAGTTAAATTCTTGAGCTGACCCATCCCAAGCAAATCCACCAAGATATTTTCCCATCCATATGCCAGTAAGCACCATGGCCAAAATTCCCAAAATCTGAATCGCACCCACAGAGATGATAAAAACAAGTGGCGAACCCACTGACTCACGATCGCTAGGCGCCATGTTAAACCGTTTTCTGAAAATCAACTGGGGTAAAGCTTAAGCTTAGGCACGTAAGTTTGCTTCGCTCTCAATCAAAGCTGTTTCTCCGCACAATTTTTAACTACTTAATTAAAACGCAGCCTCGGGCGCCGGTTTCTCACTCAATTGAAACGATTGTCACACCAAGGTTCGAAATGTCCTCCTGTACGGAGGGTAGAGGGAAGTTATTTCTTCCGTGATCAATAAGAGATTCTTTTCCCCTTTGTTTAAACAATCCACTTTTTGTTTTTACTTTCAGATAAAGGGAATATTTAAATATGTCTCAAAAATCAATTAAATTTTTAAAATATAGTGGAAAAATCTTTCAAAACAAAACGTCTAAAATCGCATCGAAAAAAAAAAATTGACCCTACTCCGGCTTAGTGGTTTTTTTTCCGACAATTCGGCGGAAAATCCTTTGGGAGGTTCACGAAAGGTTACCGAATCTGATCGTCCAATAAAAATAAATAATCGATCTTCGGAAGTTTGGCGGGTATAACTCGAGTTTTCCCGGAAGCTTAAACTCGCGCCGACACTCGCGCCTGTTACAAACTGATCCGAATCAAAACACGATGTGTCAAGTGTGAACTGCAGGGCTCTCTTGGCCATTATGACTCCGGCCTTGATCATTCCGATTAGCATACTAGGAACAGTTCTAACAGTCTCCCTTTTCGCCTTGTTGTTACTTATATGTACCAAACGGCGTTGCAGGAAGGCTGAATTTTCACAGCAGCAATATCAGTGAGTTTCTTAGTGTTCTAGCTGTTGTTTTGAAGTTCTGTAAAAGAATTAGGTTCGATGCGGTCTTCTACATGTACCTGATTTTGCTGATATGAATTGTACTTTCATTTGCTAATTTTTATAGTTAAACGCCTATGTTTAACAGACCCACGGTTGAATGCAGAATCTGTCTCAAAACTTACGTATAACTCAGGCAACTGTAAATCAAATAGCCAGGGTATCAGGCGTTTCTGGGAGCGTTTCTGGGCGAAAGGGGTAAGAGAGCTAGCCCTAGCCCCTTAGGAAGGCCTGACACTCGGGCTATAAATCAAAGTAAAGTAGAACCCAAGTGATCTCATATCGCTTCCAGTGCTCAATTGAAAACTGTTACTCCACTACAATGTACAGTGTAACGAGGTGGTCGAAAATGGTCTATGATGCTTTTAAGGATATCAAAGATTGACTCGAGCAGCTCAGTTTGTTGCCAGACCCTGGAATGGACTGTACAACTTGCTAGTGACTCAGATGGGTGAAAAGATTAAGCAGAACTCTAAAAAAAAGTTAAAGTTGAAATTATCGATTATTCAAAAAATGCTTTAGGAATCAAGTAATAATTAACTTAAATTCAATTATTTTGTGACATTCTGAGTAAAATAAGTCTTATTATAAAATGTTATTTTCCATCTTTTATTAGGAAGCAGGATGCAGAGTTGGTGGAAGCAGCATGGAACACATCTCGCAGTGAACCAGGTTTGGATGGCTTTTCTCCACAGGATGACCTGGTAATTGATATTTAACCCTTTTTCATCTTGACATCATGATGTATATTCTCCATGTTGTTTTCTGTACATTCCCTGACGTGTTGACAAGGAATTTGTCCAACAATCACCAGCTTCTTTAGTTAAAGATCATCTCCTTTATTCTGGTGACAACCTAGCTGTCTGATTCAGGCAGAGTTTAATTGACACTAATGGTAGCCAACTAGCTACAGACTAGTATAAATTCAGTTTTAGCCAGGGGTTTTGGATTTCCATTGGCCAGTTTGGCTAGTAAACAAACTAAAATTGTCACAATTAACACTCCATCCAGCAAATTACTATGATATTGAATTTATAATGTTTTGGCTTTTCTGATATTTATACTTTTCAATTTTCAGCCAGAAATGTTTTTGGATCCTGATTGGAGTGGTGATGCAGAGTAAGTTTAACCATGTGTTGTGAAAGTGTGAGGGTGAAAATTTAATTATTTGTCAAAGTCTGTTGCTTAGCCAAATCTCACAATAAGCAAGTGAAGGAACAATTCTCTGATTGGTTTAGCTGTCTGCATAAGTTTCAGGTTACAGTGACAGTCCTGTGTTGCCACGTGTGTTATTGTCATTATTGTCATTATTTGTCATTTTCATTATTTGTCATTTGAACATTATTATAAATTTATGATTTTCTTTGTCATTATTCTTACTTGAATTTTGTTGTTACAAACTGTATTATTCAGTTAAATGGTTTGAACTGTGGGGTAACAGGTGATGGTGTAGTCTAATCGTCCAGGCCAGTGAAGTCCTGAGAAGGACTGTTGTTGGTAGTGTTGACAGATGTTTTGACAACCTGAGCAGAAGCCATACACAGATCCGAGTCAAGTGAATAGTCCTTGTCAGTTGAATGCGATTATGAGATCATTATAATAACTACAGTATTATGTATTATAAATATTATTACTTTATGTGGATTAGGATCTCATATTTTCAATTAATTTTTTCTTCTCTTTATAATTGCCACAGAAACCTGATATTGCACTGCATTGACTTGTTGAAATCCTGTCATGTACTAACAGAACAGCTTGTTGCCCACACAATGGAGAGCAGTGGAACAATCAAATCACCAACAGAAATGGACAAAATTGTGACTGCAGCAAAGAATATAAGGCCAAGGTACAATGTGTTCTGCTTTAAAGCACCCTGTACAGTACATTACATCCTGTAAAATATAATGCTTGATAGACTTAAGGCCCCTAGACTGGCATTGACTATCAATATAGCTGCATTTTAATGCAGGAAACTTTTGTCACCTGAAACAATGCAGAACAAAGCAAGCTGATTGATATAAACAATTAGCAAAAATGCACACAAGATACAAATGCGCCTATTATTTTAAGAGCCAAACAAAACATGCTGCAGTAGTCTTGCAATATGTACGTTGGCTGTTCATCTCTGAGCTGTACTGCAACATGTTATAGTTTTCAAATCATTTATTTGCCCAGTATGGAATATTTTTGGGTGACTCCTGCTGTACAATTCCAGTTTTGCTCTACATTGTACTTTCCAACAAGACAAAAGACTTTGCTTGTTTTCCCTTATCTAATAGGGTTTAGAGCGGTATCTGAATTGTTGTCTTTTTCACGTATATGTATGGATGACGGTCTAAAAGAAAACTGGTAAATTTTACAGAAGCTGAGTATGTCAAGTTTTGCAATCTGAAAACTTTATTCTTCCAGAGTGGATGAGCTGGTCAAAGCAATGTATACACCTTCAGATTCCAAACAAATTGAAGAGAGGTAAGTAAATGGCAACATGCATGTTCTGCAAGCTGGTGCCACAAGAGTGAGTCTCATGCTAGCAGCAAGGTCACGATATCAATGCCATTATCAACAGCCCATTTGGGAGATGCAGTATCTCTAGTTAAAATATATGGATATTTTTATACTACCAGTAACTTAACTGGCATTTAATGGGCTTTAATAACAAATTAAAGCTATTGGGACTAGACTCGTGTATGTGCTCATACACAGTGCAACACCTTCTCTGAGAGACCTGGGCCAGGTAAATGTTGTTCGAAGGTGGTTTAAGATAACCGGCCAGGGTCAGTTCAAAATCTGTTTTTAGATCTGAAAGCTTTACCAGAAAATTCAGCAATACTACATATTTCTTTTTGCATGAATTTTGATTATTGGATACTCTTAAAAAAATAAAGAAAATTATCCTGAAAAGGCTTTTAAACAATGGAATAAAGAAATAAGGACTGAAAAAGCATGCACTTAAATTATGTTGTCACAAGCCAAAACTTTGCTTGAACTAGCTGGTTCGGATTTTTTTTGACAATTGTTATCCTCACTTTATGTGTCACCCTCTTGGTTATCTCAACTGAACATTGTTCATGTTGACCAGTTTCAGTTTCCCAAGTAATTGGTACTAAGTTTGACTTCAGAACCTGACACTGAAGAGAAAGAAAATGTAGTACTTATAGCTTCAAGAAAGCGTGATTTGTATCACGGATCTGGAGACTGAGGACAAAAAGAAAAGAAGTCAAACTGACTGAGGTTGTAAATGTTTTAATTTTAAGTGTGTTTTTGTCTATACATGAAGGTCAACAGCTCTCTACAAATCTGTTTGCCAGCTACTTCAGGTAAAACAGACTTGAATTTAAAGTTACTGTAGTTATAAATACCAAGTTCATGTCATTCAAATACACATGTGTTGTGGTTCTTAAGGAGAACTATCTTTTGGTGCAAAGAAGCAATCTTTAAAATTCTATATAATTTTGATATATCAACAAAGTTGAAATGGTAAATTGGCCACCGTAATGATTACAAAAGCTGACGTTTCGAGCGTTAGCCCTTCATTTCGCTCCGACGAAGGGCTAACGCTCGAAACGTCAGCTTTTGTAATCATTACGGTGGCCAATTTACCATTTCAACTTTGTTGATATATCCAAATTATTTCGTTACTCCCACCGACGCAGCCCCAAACAGTTTCTTTCGAAACTATCAGCCTTTAAAATTCTATTCAGAGTTGTCTGGAAAAAGGCCCTATGTGACTGCAAGTAGACTGCAAGATTCTCCGACATGCAAGGAAAATTTGATGCCATAAAAAATATCATGTGGGAATTATTTTGCATACCTTTTGAGCTTTTTGGTTTTGTGGCTTACGTGTGAGTCCTGTTCTCTCTGATGTGACTGGTCATAACACATACATGTAAATGTAAAAGTTTTCTGAAACACCACAGGTCTCCATTTTTATATAATTCTAAGTTTGACAGTTATGTTGCTCATTCAACATTATCAGGTTGTGAGAAGTGCGTCCAACAGACCAGATACACTTGCCTGGGCTGGTGAAATTATTGTTGCCATAGAGAAGCACATGAAAGCAATGCAGTTGGAATGTCAATCAGTGTGTTCATCTTGCTCATCTATACAGAGCACAGCCAGCTCAGAGTCTTGTCTTTGCCAACAGTCAGTAGTGATGGTCACGAACCAAGCCTACTGTTACCCACGGAACACAGTAGTGTATTAACTAACCCAGCCGGGTTTGATGCCAGCAGCAAGCCAATGGCATTCTGAACTGAGAATTATTACATGCAGTGCGACAGTTAATATTTTGTAGTTTAAAAAATTTACGCTTAAGAATAAACTTTTTGTATGAGTGGTTTTAAGCAGTAACACCTCTGTAAGTATGATGTTAGAGTTTTGTAATATTGTTGCATTTCACAGCCGCATTTCCTCTTCAACTTTTTGTGTCATATATTGTGCTAATGTTTAATACATGTAGATGTGTGTGAAAGAAAATTTCCATATTTGTTAGAATGAGTATATTTTCGGAAGGGAATGCATCTCAAGAAAGACTTGTTTGGTATGGGGACTCAGAGATTTAACATGCTTTTTTCACTGACAACTTGTTTTTCCGAACAAATTGCAAAAAAAATAGTAATCAAAATTGATGATATTGATAATGATAATTATGACAGAAATATAATGATATTGGGATACAGTTCAATTTAAAGTAAAATGAATAAATTTTTGTCTTTCTTTTTTTTTTTTTTTTTGTTCCATTATATTTAATTTAATTAACATTACATGCAGTACTCACACATCAATTGTAAAATTCATCTTGTAAAGCTGATTGTGACCTGGAAAAAAAAATTTTCTAAAATCATTTTTGAAGGAAAAAAATCAAGCAATGACCTGGAAAAACAAATGAAACTGTTTTGGGCCTCCACATGAAGAAGTTAAGACTTGTACTAAAACGGCTGGTGATAACTTCCAACATTTCACACTCCCTATTGGTTATTGGACTGACAAATTTGGGGGAATAAAATGGTAAACATGCACTTGCAATTGGGGGAGCTTCATCATTTGCCTCTTATAATGGTTTGCTCTCTAAACTGCTAAATCTATTGATTTGTCAGTTATTACATAAAAATCATGCGAACTGCAAATTTGTTAACAGTTATTTTTATTGGGCACCATTGTGGCTTGAAAACTTGCAGCATTTCACACTGAGGTGAACTCCAAGTACAATTGTTGCAAGTGCCTGTTACTGCTCCAGCACTTTATTACGTATGACTATAATAACTTTTTCCTTTGCATCTGCACTGACTATGGAGAGCCCATCATTTCTCAGCTGGTGACCAAAAAAAAAGAAAAAAAAAATGAAGAAACTAACGATATATGTTCTGACTCCGCGGATTCAATAGATGATTGAATTACTTAATTTTCATTCCTCACTCAATAAACTGATTCGGAAATACAAGTCAAGAGAAAATAATTGAACAGAATTTTTCTTGGTCAAAGGTAATTCAATGGTTCGACACAACATAATTCTGAAATCTATTTAACTTCTGAGGGACACTATTTCGTATCATTAGTACCACTGATAGAGATGTGAAGAAATTCCATCTTATCATATAGATACTGATGAAGTACCAGGATTTTTCCGTTCACTTAAATATCATATCTTCATCGCGTGCAGTGAAGATACTGCATTTATCTTTCACGTGGGAGGAAAATGGTGTCGCCATGGTTACTAACATGATTGGTCACTCAGGCGCGCGGCCTGTTCTTCAAAAAAGCTGTGTTTTATGTGGAAATTTCATCAGCATCTATAAAGTAAACAGATCATCGCATGGCTGTGCGGGGATATGAATTTTATCTTCGAGTGCTGAAAGTATCTCTCGCGAGTGAGCGAAGCGAACGGGTGAGAGATACCTACTTCTAGCATACTTGACGACATCATTAATTTTCTTTACCTTTGTGCACTCGATTTTCCCTGAAAGTCCAAATTAACACAGACATCCGTGATTTATTTATGTACAATTTCGATCATTTTGGCTCTAGTGTAAACCAGGTGTGAGCGTTTTTATAATTTCTCCAAAAATACACCAGATTCTAGATCTTAAACTAAGCACACATGCAGTTAGTAATAATGTCCTAACTGATAAACGGGTGAAAATCTCAACGGAGTGATCGCTATTTTTCCTAACGACAATATATGAACGAAGCATGAAGGAGAGTAGTTACATATTTCGGCGGTGTCTACATTTCACGCTTTCAGCCACAACGGTTTGAGACAGTTGAAGTGTTGGTTTTTGAAGAATTGCGCATCGTCTGTTCACCGAAGCTCACAGTCTTCCCCAAACTTCATTCTCGCAAAACTGTTCGCATCTCGGAAAAAATAATGTCCGCGGACAAATATTCGAGCATTTTCTCACGCAAAATAGTGGGTGTTATGAAAACTAAGACCCTCGAAAACAACTAAGACCTAAGACCTAACACCCGTCTTAGTTTTCGAGATTACGAAAACTAAGAACCCCCTAAAATCGAATCCGTCGAAATATAAAGTCAAATTGTAACCAAAACAGGTCTAATCCGTCAAATTATCTCCTATCCGATCCTTTCCACCAAGTTTTAGGTCAAATTGAACGCTAAATTTGGGGGTCTTAGTTTTCGTAATTTGGAAAACAAAGGCCCTTCCTAGTTTTCGTCATTGCCAAAACTAAGACCCCCACCAAACCAATCTGTAAAATATTCTACAAAGTCGAATTACGAAAAGTCGTAATCTCGAAAACTAAGGCGGGTCTTAAGTCTTAGGTCTTAGTTTTCGAGGGTCTTAGTTTACGTAACACCCCCTAATAGGCTATTGTTTCTATATCGATTCTTTTTTTTACACCTGACTCATCAATTGGTGCCATAATTTTATAATTAATTTTGTGTGGCGTTGTGTGCAAAACTCTTATTTCTTAATTCCACGAAACATTTTGTAACTTGAGTCAGATCAAATAAACAAGTATACGAGAGCAGGGAATTAAAAATACATGTTGCACACAGCTAATCAGAAAGTTATGGGCAATTTTTGAGACCAGTCGCTATCGGTCAAAACAAATTTTGCATAAAGATTGCGACATATTACCCGTTATGGAGCCAGACTAAACTTTTTTTTTTTTTTTTTTTTACCCTTGATAACACATTGCACATTGTACTGTAATGACAAGAAACAGAGTCTCAAAGTTGATTGCATCAAATGAATTCAGTCGCCAACCCCCGTGTGAAGTATCGACTTCTGAATATTTCTATGTCTTGACTTTACAAGAATACTAAAAACTAGTTCAGTTATCTCCTTTCTGGTTAATGTTTGGATCGGTTTTATTCCCTATGAACGATAGTGTGTTGCTTTGGTTTTATGCAACTCGCTAAATTTAAGTTATCGACGGCCCTGTAATAAATAGCTTAAGCGTCCGGATAGACCCATCAAACAGAGGGATATCTTCAATAGGCCCGAAAATGGGGTAATTTCTTTTAAATAATATGTACGGAAAGAATACTTTAATTTGTGAATGAGGCGAGAAATCAATTGTCAAAACATTCCACATAGTAGCCTCTGATCATAAATATCGAGAATCTGACGAAAGTTGCAAAATTTCAACCAAAGAACCCTTTTGATGAACTGTTTTCGAAAACAATTGCCTTACAGCAAAATACATATCAGATAATTCGATATTTTCTTTTTCATTTAGATGCAAATCTTAGTGGACGAACGACAAATACGTTCCGCAACCACGAAACATTTATCTTGCGTTGGAAAGTGAAAGAGAATTTTAAATATATGATATGTAAAGAGGAGAGCAAACTATTTCTAGTTGACACAACCGCTGAAAATCGGCTTCGTCGCTCTATGTACTTAAGATCTCAGGTGATTTCAAACACTTTTGCTTTAAAGTTGATTTTTGGCGGAGCTCGAGGGAAATGCCTGTGATAAGACAGCGATGCATTCTAACAAACCTGTGGCATGTTAAACTCGCTTCTTAATCCACTAATTAATCTACTGCTGGAGACGAGAGGGAAAGGGGAAGTTAATTTTTAGAATAAGAACGGCCCAAGTCATAAATGTATCTATCCAGTGAAGGAAGGGAACGTAACATAAAGACTGAAAAACTTAAAATTCCTCTCGCATGTCTGCGTAAGCCGGACTTTCATATATACTGGGACGTCTAGGTTCTAACTCAGAGGCCAGCTTGAAGGGACAACTGAACAAACATGCTGAAGTGCCATCGTGAAATGGCTTTGCTGCTCTGCATTCTATACCTTCGAACTCATTCTATGCTTTCGAACTCACTGACGCAAAACGGGAACCACTGATCAAGTTTTTCCCGTTTGCCCCCGGCGACCCTAAAACTCAAGCTGCTCATTGACCAGACTTTGCTTGCAAATTTAAGTCGGAGAGAAACAAAGAGCGATTTAATCTTTTGGAGCATCACTTTGGATCTTAGATGTTTTTCGGTCGTCTTGATCAACGGACCCACTCCACTCTAGTGTGCTTGTGTAGCACTTGACATTTTCTCGCGTAATTCTCGAGTAATTCCTAATCAGTATAAAATTTATTTAGATTTAAGTTTACACTTTTAAATGTGGATCACTTCAGCCTTTTCTTCATTGAGGTTCAAAATTTTACGATTTATTTCAGTTGAAGCAAAACTTTCGAATAAACTATACTTCTTTGTCTTTCCGTTACGTTGACTCGAAATATTGACCGTCTTTTCGAAAATTACCATGCATCGAAACCAAGAATGGAAATGAGAAAAAAAAAAAGGAGAATAAAACTTGAAATGAGACATCAGATTTCGGTTATCTATCTCTTTCACAAATAGATGTCAGTCGTTTACTTGTATTCTTTGGGGATAACCATCCGCAGTACAGGTACTTAACTTGATATGAAAAAGTTTTGCCATTAAAGAGACGATTGATTTTTTAAAACCATCGAGTCAGACATTTCCTTTGATCTGATTGAAACGAACTAAAAAGGAAAAATAAAATCAAAGAAAAATTTCCAGGTATGTAGAGCATAACAAGAAGTGTAAAAAAGAACGCTCAATAAATTGCACTCTTTTCGAAGATATTTTCCACTCAGTTCAAGAATCATATTTTGGTATAAATTAAAGTGACTTGAACTTAATTGACTTTAAGTATCTTTTACATAAAACATAGTTACTCTGAAATTTCGTTGACCAAGTGGATGGAAATGCGTCAGCAAAGCGTACATCATGATTGAATAGTTATCAAGTTTTTCCATCTCTCCACCTTGTTTCGCAGTTTCAATGTATAACTGGATGCACAACCTGAGCTCCTTTTCCAAATATGTACTTTCTCATTTCTTTTTGTCTCCAGCAGTAAATCAGCGGATTAACAAGCGAGTTAACCATAACAAATGTTTGAACCACGTCCACTTTGATGGGGCAACCATCAAAAAGGCCTGTACTCATCGAGATCTGACAGAAACAAAGTGGAAGAAGGCAGACAAGAACAGCAACAATTACTAACAGAGTTGTCTTAAGCGCCTTGTTCTCTTTGGTAAATATTTCCGCTTCTTCTTGAGACATTAGCTGTGCTTTTATCCTCCTCTGGTGGCGACGGGTTTCACGATACAAAATCACATAAGCAAATGCCACAAAAACGATACATGAAATGGTAATAAGGCCCCCCATAGGAAATAATACACGATACATTTTTAACACGCTGAAAATCCCGCACATGAAGGCAATGATCCAAACCATTATCAAGGCTCTCTTTATGTTGTAATCTGTCACAATGTTTGAGTATAGCATCGTAAATTTGATCGCTAGAAGCCTCTCCAAAGTAACCAGCATCAGATGAAGGTATGAAGCCATTAAAAGAACGGACAGAGTATCTAAATGGAACCTCACGATTATTTGACTGCCCTTCAGGCCTAATAGTTTGAATGCCCTCCACATGATAAACGATGGCTGGCCAAGAAGACCGGTGAATGCGTCAGTCACAGCTAAACAGGCCAGCAAAATGTTGCTTTTGGTTCGAAGTTGGGGTTTCCTTTTCACGGCCATTATCACCCGCACGTTGAGCAGAACAGTGAAGGGACAGGCGATGCTGTTAATGACAATACTGACGATGTAGCCAGCCTCCAGTGGGACATTTACTGCGTCGCCTTCTCTACTGGACATCGTTGTAGGGCAGGCTTTTATGGTTTGTACATTAAGCCCGGAGGAGTTTTATAATTTGGGTTGGAACATATACGTTTAATAAAGATCAACCTCACCTTTCGCATCGGTGTGTTGGATTAAAACTGTTTTTTTCGGAGGCTTTGATTGACTTGCTTCACTTTAGTACACATGTGTTTCCACTAGACATTTTCTCGCGTATTTCCATTCATAATTGTGTAATCCTTAGCTAATTGTTAAAGAAATTCGGTTTGAAGTTTCTAGTTTCACATCTATGTGTAGCCTCAGTCGTTTGTTATTTGTGGTTTAAACATTTACCAAGTTATTTGAGTGAACGTACAATTTTTAGTTTTGCCATAGTTTAAACACACGAGCGATTTTTAAATTCAAGACTGCTAATTTCAAATTGTTTATAGTCGCATCTGGCTTTGCAAACATTTTATGATATTCTATTCATTTCGTTCGAAATTTCGAAATTCATTTGAAATGATGTCAATTAAACAATAATAAAGTAGTTAAATGACGTATGCTGATGATGCCGTGTTATTGCATTTCATTCATAACGAGAAGCAATTAGACATTTTTGAAAATGCTTTCAACAATATTTTCATTATGTCATTGAGTCAATACTAATAATAGCTTAAGTACTCGCCTCCAATATCACATTTTTTTTGTATGTTCAATAACTCATAATCAAATTGACTGCTTTTAATCATGAAATTTATAGCGAAACCAATATTTGAAAACGAAAGGATACCCATAAAACTATAAAATGAACATTAGAAATAGGTTCATGAGTCTCTAAACTTTTGTAAAATCGGCCCAGGAGAATTTCATTGTGTCGAGTTTGAAGAGAAATGTAAGTCAAACATATCTTTGGGATTAACTCTCGATTTCTTGATTTCAATTCCATGATATTTTGACTCTGATTTACCGCTAAAAGAAACGAGCAAATGTTTCCGACAATAGTCTTTCACGAAAACAGAAGGAAAAGGTAGAGGAAAGTAAGCAGTTAATGGTGCAAATTTTCATAACTACACGATCAAAGAAAAGCTTCCATGAAAACGCTTTTCATTTCGCCGCCTGATTAACTGGATTTGCCTTAAGCTCGGCGCAAAAGTGACTGAAATCAATTTTTTACCATCACCAAAGGTGTTTCAGCAGGTCCAAAATGGTTTCCGTACATTTTTAGTGGTAGCTATACCTTTTAATAGTTCGCTCGTCTCTTCAAAAATCGTGACGTAACTTCATGAAAATAAATATTTTGTGGTTATAAAGCTTATTATTTGTCGTTAATCAACAAACTTTATCGATGGAGGAAATTGTCTACTAATTTATTTGAGATCTATTTTGCTTTGGGGCCATGAGCTTAACATTAATATAATTGATAGCGGCTTTTCCATTGACAGGAAAATCATTTATGCGTTTAAAGCACACTAGTTTAGGCTCGTCAACCACGATTTTAATTTCTCTCAAAATCCATCAAATAGTTTTGCTCGTGCGCGATTGGTTCAAACGCATTGACTGAAAACGCCCCACCTAAAAAGGGGAATATCCATGGATATACCCAGTATGATGTTCCTCAATTTTCAATCCTCAATTCCACTGGTTACGATAAGTCTTCCTTTAAGATTCAGTTTTATGTGAGTGGGCATATTATGGTTATTACAGTAGAAGGGCCTTTTTTTTTTCCTCCAAGCTCACATTTTCTTCGAACTTCGCTCTCAGAAAACTGTTCGCCTTTCGGAACAAATGTCCGCGGACAAATATCCATACATATTTTCGCGCCAAATGGAGGCTATCGTTTACCTATCGACGGTGAAACATTTCCTACCTTGAATCAAATAAACCAGGATAAGGTAGCGAGGAATCAGAAATACATGTTGACGTTAAGGACAATTCGAGACTGGTTGCTATCGACCAAAACGAACTTTGCATAAAGATTACGACACAATACCCGTTATGGAGCTAAACCGAATTTTTTTCCCGACTAGTGACTAACAGAAACATAGCTCCAATCTTGATGACATCAATTCAGTCGCCTACCCCATGTAAATCTGATTCTGAATATTTCCGTCCCGAGGTAGGCTCTGTTATACACCGAGTCGAAACATGGCGTCCAATTTGAATTGCGATTGTTCAGGACTCATTAGCCTCTCTCACATGCGATAATCCTTTCGTGCTTCCACGTGAACTCCTCTCACCAAACTTACCGTGTGCTTTGTGGTTAAAGTTCTCGCGTAGGGTCCACAGGTGGCTCAAGCTCTGTCACAGGCTCTTTCACAGTGAATAATTAAAGAGTTTGTATAGTGGTTTAGTTGGACTAGCTTTTGAGCTCCGTAAATGTAAAGTTGTGTGAATGATCAAAGAAATAAAGTCTGATTTGAGGCCGTTTTGATGTGTTTTAGCTTGAGGCCCTAAATTACCGTGCATAAAATACGGGAAGGTAGGAAACTTCTGTTGACACATGCTCACCAAAATCGCTCGAAAACAACTCTTAAATATTTTCCCTCGAATCAAAACTCGGCAGCACGAAAGCCAGATAGTTTTTCTTTAAGTTCACCGAAAAAAATCCCACAAAAGTCGGTTTCTCGAGCAACCAATCCAGCGAGAATTTCAAATTAACGGCCGTTCGGAATTCTTCTTATGCGTGGAAGGAACTTCTTGTGCAGCTGAGAGACCGTTAATGCGCGGTCAACCTGGACCCTAGTCGAATATCTCTCTCAACGGATCCTCCCCATAGTCTTCTAACACCAACTCTTCACATATACTAAGGTACCCCGGGTAAACTCATCGACTTGACTAGATCGTCGATACTGTCCATCTTCACTGTTTTCAATGGATTTTTACAAATATCCTCTTACCCGTGGTAGGGTCTTCTCATCGCCGACAATCACCGACCTCAACGCATCGGCAGTTGCCTCTCGCATCTACAGCATCACAGTCAGCGGTAAAATTGAAACAATGTTTTCTTCGTGTACTTGTAAACAGACGGTACCAAAATTCATTGCTTAGTTCGATAAATCTATTTCAAAATTGTTTGTTCTCTCTTTGCTGTATACCAAATGATTAAGTGTACGAGATGATTATTTAATATAATCAATTCTTGTTTCTAATTCACTAAAATATATCGACACTGATTGCATTGGTGAGACCCATATTACATTTTTTTTGGCAATAATATGGTAAATCCGTAAATATCTTGAACTTGAGTATTTTGATTCTATCATTTACATTTTTAAGAAGAGCAAATTTTCCACGAATTGAGTATGGTAAATTTTACCTAAAAAAGAGCCGTTTCCCTCTCAAAGCCACTTACTTGGCTTGTTCTACCCTCCCCTCCCCCTTAATTTTAGCAGCATTCCAGTGAGATTTACATGTATTGGGGATCGTTGTTCCACGTGTGACATCAGAGATAATGAAGGACTCTCTGTTATACGAAATTTTTAATTCCATTTTGCAGTGGCTATCTTAAGATAGGAAGGAAAAGCTCTAAAACTTAACACAACACAAAATCATTGACAGAATCAAACTTCCTGTAGTGCACAATACAACCTTAATTAATGGATTAGTAACTGTGCATTCAAAATGCCACTCACACAAATCTTCCCAACATCGGTTCTTAAATAAGAAAAAAAAATACAACTTGACAGTATATATAACTAAGTAGGAATATTAGAAAATAGGATAGCTTTAAATAAGCGTTTCGAAAATTTTGTTTTGGCCAAGGACACATTGAAAGTTCCTTTGACCACGTCCGTCACAATGTGCTTTCCCTCCATTTAGTAATTCTTGCAAAGTTTGTTGTCTTCGTTATCAAAACGAAAAATTAAGGACTGTAAAAAGAGAAAAAGGTTAAAACATTTAAGCAATAACTAGAATATTACCAGCTGTGAAAATTAGCTTGTATTTAGGAAAGGAAAAAAGAAGAAAAAAATTGTAACATTATTTCCAAACGACATCAACAATCGCAGTGAAACATTTCGATTGCATTAATGAAAAAAAGTTCAGTTATTACCAAAGCGCAAAGAGTAGAGAGCTTTACAACTGAGTGCCAAACTAAACTGACGATGTACTGGCTTTAAGGACTCGCGACGTCATCTCAATCAACTGTTTACAGGACGGTGGGGGATCTTTGGTGGGTGAGGCAACCCGTCTAGTCGTGGTCGGAAAGGAGCCCGCGTTTACATACAACCCCGGGGACCCCGGGGTCAGAATTCCCGAGGTTGTTGGCGTACTTGCAAATGCGACATGATCGCGACCCCAGCTAGGGAGGGCTACCCTGCCTTGAGACGTTCAGTTCATGGAAAATAAGAGATTTTACGGACAGATGGGTTACATCGGCTAACTGGGGGCCCTACCTACATGTAAACAGGCCCTTGATGTAAAACAAATTTCTAGTTTTGGAATTTCTTTTCCAATCAGCAAGTAAGGGAAAACATTGCACGAAAAAAAACCAGGTCTACAAAATTTCTTTAAAAAATGTGCAGTATTATTATAAAAGATACTCAACAAACGTGCGCACGCTCATTTGGAAAATTATGCTTTTTCATTATTGATGGAATAAATATTATTCCTCCTGCCGTAATCTGAGCGGGTGAAATATACTCGAATATCCTACAACACTTGGGGCTTTACATCAGAAGGCGCTGCATGACCCGTGTTTCCTTCATCAGACCTTTTCTTGAATAGCTCCCGAGGACGGCGTGTGGCCTACAAAGAATCATGGGAAATGAGATGTTACACCTTACAACCAATAGCATCCTCAGAGGCCCACGGGGGACCGTCAGTCGATTTCTAGTCAGGGCAAAAGGGGTCCCTCAGGATGAAGGAATGGCTGCAACCAAGTTCACTACAACTTCCTGTGGTGATGTAACATCCCTTTGAAAAGTGATGAGAATACAGAACCTTGCGAGTTCTTCATTCACCTTACACTAAGGGACCATTCATTTTTTTCGGGGGGGGAGGTGGGGAGGATTTTGGTTGTGCCACGATTAAATTTTCCTGATTCTTCATAAGGCTCTGTAACATTCTTGCGATCCCCACACCCCTCTCATTAGAAGTTAGTTGGTAGTCAATTTTCTATGCCCTCCCCTTGCTTCATACTCAGTTGGTTATTACTGATATCATCCCCGTTCCCCCTAAAAAACCATGTGATCTCCCTGCAGAAAATTTTACTTCCAATGGTGTTAAAAAAAAACACAAGATCGAAAGACGATCTTTACCTCTATGAGGAAGAGCCCAGACTTAGAAGTAGGGTACCGGTAAGCATACACACACCAACCAGCGATACCGATCATCAACACCAGTAGGAAACAAATGCCCACGACGGCTCCGGCACCGATTCCTTCTTTTTCCATTTCTGGACCCCTAGGGGCGCGCTTTCCCATTACCATGGTGCCGGCTTTACATTCTTTGGTCAACTGCGGACCAAGAAGTGAATACCACAAGTTTTAGCATCGGTAAAACAGATATATATATATATTATAGAAAGTTTAAAAAATTGCGAGGATGGACAGCTTCTGACGTAAAAAATATAAAAAATTTTAATAAAAAACGTTTCCGTCAGAGACCTTCTTCAGTTATTTACAACTTTTGAAATAAAAAAAGAGCATTAAATAGGATCGAAGTGCTAATGATTACGTAATTACAGATAACGACTAATGAACTGGTGCTAATAAACAAAAAACCTAATTACAAAGAAAGCAATGGACAAAATACAAAAAACAAACCCTAAAAACTTAGAGATAAGAATACTAAATATGTTAATATGAGTGGCGTAACCAATTACAAAGAAGCAATGCGGCGAGTATTAAAAAAGGGAAGGCCCACTTTTTACTACAACTGTAAACCGTAACAATATCCCAAAACAAGGCCTTTGGAGCCCGAAAGGGCAAAATTAGCAACAAAATCCCTGGAGGGGCCCTTAAATGATACTAATCATAATAAGATCCCTTAACAGGGCCTCTGAGTCCAATCCACACCTAAAGGGCCGACAAAAGCCAAGAAAAGGGCCTTTGAACGATCAATTAGTAGCGCCTAATATAAGATGGAAAATTAATCGTAGCAAATTCTATTTTTCGAATGAAATTCCTTTCTTTTATTCAAACCATGGGGTGCCAAAGAGAACATGGGGTGTTCTCTTTGGCACCCCATGGGATTTTGTTGCTAATTTGCCCTTTCGTGCTCCAAAGGCCTTGTTTTGGGATTTTGTTACGGTTTACAGTTGTAGTAAAAAGTGGGCCTTCCCTTTTTTAATGCTTGCCGCATTGCTTCTTTGCAATTGGTTACGCCACTCATATTAACATATTTAGTATTCTTATATCTTAGTTTTTAGGTTTGTTTCTTGTATTTTGTCCATTGCTTTCTTTGTAATTAGGTTTTTTGTTTAGTGGCACCAGTTCATTAGTCGTTATCTGTAATTACGTAATCAATAGCACTTCGATCCTATTTAATGCTCTTTTTTATTTCAAAAGTTGTAAATAACTGAAGAAGGTCTCTGACCGAAACATTTTTTATTAAAATTTTTTATATTTTTTACGTCAGAAGTTGTCCATCCTCGCAATTTTTTAAACTTTCTACGTTCGTCTTGGCTGTGAGGTTTGGACTGCGAATCTTTCTTGATCCTCCTGGCGCGGTGCACCTTTGTTGGCCTGAGAGTTTTAATAACGACTCCCTATATATATCTCATATATATATTATATATATATTATATATATTATATATATTAAATATATATTATATATATTATATCTATATATATATATTATATATATCCATATATATATATATATATATATATATATATATTTATATATCTATATATAAATATATAGATATTTATATATAGAGCAGAGGTTACATCTTTTACTTGAGCTGTTGTACGGCGAGTGTGATGAGAGAATGCGCCAGGAAATAAAGTGTTCGATGTTGTTGTCTTTGAGGGTCCAGATGTGCTTCCTGAGTTCGATGGACTTTCTGTGTTTATATATATATATATAATAAAAACATGGCATGGCTTAGACGATACCACAAAGGTTGGGTCGTTTGGGGTGACCGTCTCGGTTCTAGCATCATATATATATATATATATATATACATACATGTATATATATATGTATATTTATAAATTAATGAACGAGAGAAAGTCAGAGAAAATATTTTCACAGTTGTGAACTGATTAACCTGGCACTCCCTTAACTCTTTACACCTTAACATCAGTATACATCTTTATCTTCTCCATACTGCACTGCATGTCAGACATTCACCTAAGTGCTCTTATAAGCTTCGCTGACAAGCTCTCCTTTAAAACCCTTTAGCTCCTGACATTGACTAACATCCTATTTTTCCCTACAATTTCACTACTGGATCTAAACACCAAAGTCACGAGAATAAAGAAAATGATCACGAAATAAAACGGCTCTTGACTGCCTTGCAAATTCTCATTGTCGATGCCCCTGGACGTGTGCACAGAACAATGCACGCTCTCGCCTAAAAAATGCTCCGATTCCCGAGACGACCAAACTGGTAAAGGGCTCTCAAAGCGATTTTCTTATTTTTAGTATTCCGTTGTTTGATGAATCACTGTGTACAATTTTGTAACAGCCTTGAAAATCGAACTCAATAACCCAAGCTAAATAATGAATTCGGTGACCCAGTTTGACAGCGATAAACGTGTCACGGTTTATATCCTTGTATGTTTTACACAAAATTTATGGGGTGGGTCCAGAACCACCTTACATTTGCCACCTTCAACCTTTAACCCAGGATGCAATGAAAGCTCTCTCTTTCCTCTCTTGGTCTCTTCACCGTTTTCTCTTTCACTCAGTGTAGACTATCATCAATCTAAGCCCTTAGTCTTCTTCTCAGTCCCTTAAGTTTACGATGTAACACAATCCACATGGCATAACTTGACTTACTGTCACGAAACGCACCTTAGCACACCGTGACATGACCTATTCGTGCATGTATCTTAGTTACCTCTTTGGTACCATTTTGCTTGCTTTTGCTAGCTTTCAAATCTGCGTCATGACGTATGGTACTGGCTTTACATTCTTTGGTCAGCTGCAGATCATGAAGTGAATACCACAAGTTTTAGCATCAGTAAAATCTGTCTGATGAGTGCGTAAGCACGAAACTCCGAATAAAAGAAACCATGTGTCGTCTTGTTTGATCGCTACCTGTATTGAGCTCTGCACATGCGTATTGAGAACTATTCAACGGTATCGAGAGAGTCAGAGAAACTATTTTCACAGTTGTGAACTGATTAGCCTCACTCCCTTAACCCTCTTCACCTCAACATCAGTATACATCTCCATCTTCTCCATACTGTTCTCTACACACGTCCAGGGGTACGGACAAGGAGAATTTGTAAGACAGTCAAGAGCCGTTTTAGTCCGTGATCATTTTCTTTATTCTCGTGACCTTGGTGTTTGATTCAGTAGTGAAAATATAGGGAGAAATAGGATGTTAGTCAATGTCACGAACTAAAGGGTTTTAAAAGAGAGCCTTTCAGAGAAGCTTATAAGAGCACTTAAGTGAATGTCTGACATGGAGTATAGTGCACACTCTCGCCTAAACAATTCTACGATTCACGAGACGACCAAATCGGTATTTAAAGGGGACTCAAAGCGATTTTCTTACTTTTAGCATTCCGTTGTTTGATGAATCACAATGTCTTGAAAAACGAACCCAATAACACCAACTAAATAATGAAGTCGGTGTCTAATGGCGATAAACGTGTCACAGTTTATATCCTTGTATGTTTTACCCAAAATTTATAGGGTGGGTCCAGAACCATCTTACATTTGCCACCTTCAACCTTTAAGCCAGGATGCAATGAAAGCTCTCTCTTTCCTCTCTTGGTCTCTTCACCGTTTTCTCTTTCACTCAATGTGGACTATCATCATTCTAAGCCCTTAATCCTGTCCTCAGTCCCTAAAGTTTACGATGTAACACAATCCGCATGGTTTAACTTAACTTACTGTCACGAAACACACCTTGGCAAACCGTGACATGACCTACTCATGCATGTATCTAGTTACCTCTTTGATAGCATTTTGCTTGCATTTTCTAGTTTCCCAATCTGCGCGATGACGATCAACTCCATCAGAGCATCTACAATCATTAAGAACAAGCGGTCACCTCTCTGCCACAGAACTCAGTAACATAAACGCACTGCTCCGACAGCTCTATTTACGATCGCTTTCATTTTAATAGCGTATTAACTCCTAAACAGACCCTTTACTCACACGTTTTCTCATTTTTTTTAGGCAGCCGCGGACAATTTCAGTAATACGCTTTCTTTTGCTTTAAAAACTCTCGTCACCAGACTTTCATAAGGAAATCTTACTGACTTCTAAGTCTTATATTAATCGATCGATGTAACAATGATTTCATATATTACGGTCCGAAATTCTAGGTTTTGCACTGTGGACCTACACTCCAAATTTACTTTTATTTGGTCATACTCCTCAACGAATCTTATTAGTCTTGGGAATACCACTTGTTCTCGAGTAAAAATTCAAGCGTACTTCAGTGAAGCTTGTTGGATGGATGAGTGGGAGGGGGGAACGTTACGGGTAATGGAAAAAGAGGTATGGGAAGAGGGAGGAGTGAGTGAGGAGGTAGGGAGAGGGCGATGGCAGGGGGGGGATGGCAGGTAGGAATAGCATGGGAATAGCCTTTAATGGTCTAGCAGGCCATACTGGGAATGCAAGTCGTTTTATCACCGAAACTGGGATAAGCTCTTACTCTTAAGATGAAACATCATCTACAATGTTATATTTTGAAGTGATAAGTGACCAACCTGTTCAATTCAGGACACCATTCACAAGTGAAGTTAGATTGCTCAGTCCGGTTCATGCAGAGAGAACATGACTGGGCGCTCACGCAATCTGTAACAACAGATATTATTCACATTATGAATCGGTGAAATATTTTTTGTATCACCTGTTAAAACTACCCTTTACCCGACAGCAGTGCTGAAAATTTACATGTACCACCGTTTTCAATCTTTCTCAAACCAAGTATCATCAGAAGTTAGAACTTACTAAGTTGGGGTTTAAAGATGACTGCCACGTTGTCCTTCACACTCTCCATGGTGATGTTAATCGTACTGTAGATGTAGAAATATCGGTAGCGAACCTGCCTTCTCTTGACTTCGATTACAAATGCGTCTGCGATGCCAACTTTGACAGGGTGGTAAGGTAAAGCTGGAATATTTGCCACATTAACTGGGATCTATAACGTGGAGAGACACAAGAGGTTTGTAATTCTAGACACTCCTGAAATCAAAACTCGTTTACTCCCAACCGGTGGAGAGTTTTCTTGTACATCTACTTAGTGTACGCCTACAAGAGTAGCATAGTGAAGGAGAAGTGTGGCGAGGCGAGGTGGAAGATTGGAGAGAGGTGAGGTGGTGGTATATACTGTAGAATAAGTAATGAGGTATTAGAGAATAGAATAGGACTATTAGGAAGGTAACGACTTCATAACAATAGCCATGAGAGGGGCGGCGGGGGTGGAATGGAACAAACTAGGCAAAATCGTTAATACTTGGACAGGAGGGGGCATTCTGAACAGTTGTGAATGGAACTGGATACTGAAAGCTTCTTTTAAACGGAAGAGAATTGTGACGGAGATGAAAATAATGGAGTGAAAGCCGAGCAAGGGCGGAAGAATTGAGGAAGGCGTAGGGGTGCCTTCAAAGGGGGACACTGCAGAGTTCCCGTGTGGTGCCTTCAAAGGGGGTCACTGCAGAGTTCCCGTGGGGTGCCTTCAAAGGGGGACACAGCAGAGTTCCCGTGGGGTGCCTTCAAAGGGGGACACAGCAGAGTTCCCGTTAATGCACATGTGTGGGTCTTATATGCACAAAAAATGAAAAAGACGCAAAGTTTTTGCCAATGTACGCCCTCGGGACGCAGGAAAAAAGTTCCAACTTGTTAGGAGACTGGGTCTGCATCTAGCAACAATGATGGGGCAACCAAAGCAAGCAGTATGGTTAAACAAAAAAAAGGAAATATTTTGTTTTTGTTGCAACTACTTGCTTCCTTCGGGATGTACTTGGTGTTATCAGTGAATGTAGCAAAGTCTTTCAGAAGGACATGATTGACATTGATCAAATGCAATCAATGCTAGAAGCAACTGTGTCGACGGTCAAAGACATGAAAGAAAATCCTGGTGGGCATTTGGAAGAACTACTTTCCCACATGGAAACAAATGATTGTGAACACAAAGGAACGGAAGTGGAAGACTTTAATCTGTTACAAAGAAATCGTTTCGATGGAATCAAGGACAATTTCATTCACAACATCATAGCACAGGTAAAAGAGAGATTTCCTGAAAAAGATATGCAAGTACTTAAAGATTTCAATACCATTCTAAACCCTGCCAAATTACCCAGCACAGCTGCTGGAATTTGAAATCATGGTACCAAGAATCTAGAAAAACTTAAATTGAGAGATATGCCGATGTATCTGAAGAAGAAAGTCTAATTGATGCTGATGAAGCAAGAAATTCATTGATCCAGTTTAAGCACTTTCTTAATAGTAACAAGGGCAAACCTCTTCATGAACTGTATGAAATTCTTGCAAAGCCAGGTGCTTACGAAGACATAGTCCCTTCATTTGTAACCCTAGAACAGGTTTTTCACACAATTTCTCTCATTTCTGTGCCTTGAAAAAGAGGGTTTTCTGCACAAAATCGAATTCATGGGGCTTTAGGAAATAAAAAGTTCCCAAGTGCAGTTGAATGTAAGATGTACATCCAAAAACCATGTAGATGAGGAAAATGTTTGTGATAGAGCAGTAAAGAAATTCTATGAAATGAAGAAAAGAAGAAAGTAAAACTGTAGAATGACACTTGACTGTGACTTCATATGTACATCACATAATTATATAATTTCTGGTCAAATATTACCACATATATTAATAAATAATTTATTAATATATTAATAAATAAGACAAGGTGAGACTCTCACCAGTAAACTAATGCAAGAACTGTTCATATTAAGAAACATGATCACACTTGTACTTTACTCCAAAACTGTAGCTTTTTTGCATAACACCTGGTCTTGGCTTTTGCCTCTCTAGTAGAAACTATAAATTTAATCATATTTTAGAAAAAAGGCAGGGGATCCCTAAAAAGCTAAAAGGACCCCTAACTTTTTGGAACTGGGGGTCAAAGGGACCCTTAACAATCAAAGCTAGTGGGAACTCTGACACATCTCAATATTTTCATCAAAATGTCAGAAGCATGTATGATGAAATGCAAGTACCTTTTGGTAAGCAAACCAGATTGTGCCATTCTTGTGCAGAGTGCACTGGAATGTAAATGGTCCAGCTGAAAAAACATAACAAGATGTATAAGTGCATCAGTGATAAAAAATGTCCGCATGGCACATCATAAAGGGCTTGTTAACTTTACAAAATCTAAACTAACAAAGTTATTTACCAATCTTAATTTCCATATAAAAAATGCACCCACCCGCAACAAATGCAGTTGTTGTTTGTTTGTTTGTTTTTTCAGGCCTTCCAATTATTGTTGTTTATTTCTTAACTTTTCTAACTTCATTTATCAGAACCTTTCTTATCAGTCTCATTCCAAATTTATTCATACCGGTACATGCACAAGATGGTGACAAAATGTGTAGGCCTCACAATGTGTATCAGAACATGCAAACATTTCATGAAAATTTAAGGTTATCACCTTCATGTCTCCCGGGAAAATCCAACATGACACAATAAACAAACCCAGAGGGGTAGATTAAAGGAATAAGAGATACACATCATTACCTTTACCTTTTGCACCCTAACATCCATATGCTTTTTCTCCATATTGATCTCAATATGCTTTGTAAGGTGCTGGCAAGGCAGGGGTGGATCTAGGGGGAGGTTGTAGGGGGTGCACACCCCCTCTGAGCAGTCCATATTATGTTATTGCCTAGGCAACAGCCTTCTTCGTATCCGCTATTACAATTTGTTTATGTCCAGTCACCAGTCAGTTACGCCATTCATTAGTGGTGCACCCCCTCCTCAAAAAAATCCTGGATCTGCCCATGCAAGGACACTTTGTTGAAAGAATCCAGAGCCTGTTTAGTGGGTGATCATTTCCTTTATTCTCATGACCTTAATGTGAGATTCAGGGGGGGTATTGTAAGGAGAGATTACATGCTGGTCACTCCTTTCATATGTCCATATACCTACCAGATTTGTTGCTATGTAAGTAAACTTGGTACCACTCCACTGTCAGTTTGGATTCTGAACAACAAAAAGGAAATAAAAACGTCAAGTTATTTAGAAAATGATTCTATTTACTAGGTAAAGATGTATTTAAAAAAAAAAAAATGCTAGGTCATTATCAGGGTACATAAGCACTGTCCACTAAACTGGATATGTTATATCTTAAGGTAATTTCTGATGAGAAAAGTTTCCCAACATAGGGGTTGATTTATCCACTCAAACTAGGCTTCAAATGTTGGATCAATAGGCCTTCAGTGATTCTGCACCTGTAAATTATTTTAAAATTGATGCAGATTTTGCACCAGCTGAAAAGGATGCAAAGGAAATACTTTTTAAAAACTTTACTAGTTTGAGAGAGTGCAAATCACTTAAAAATATAAATCAAAGGAAACAATGAGAATCCATAGCTTAACTCTTTCACTCCCGACTAATTCTCCTTAATGTCTGAAATACAATTCTTATGATGTCAGTTTGGAGAATTTGGCATCAGATCAGCTATTAATCTCCTTATATCCTTTATTTTTGTTTCTTTATTTTCATCGCTTGTCTTTTTGCTACTGTATTGATATTGTAAGGAGAAATTCTGTCTTGATCAAACATGGGTCACAAGAACTCAAGATGATAAAATTTGTAATCAGTAGCTCTACTCTGCGTTGCAATGGTTTGAGAAATATTTTTCCTTCTCTCCAGGGCAATCAGCATCTAACCTATACTATTAGTTACATGCTACATCAAGCAGACATTTATTGAGAGGGAAAGGAAAAGTAATTTAAATTATTAACTTAAGGATAATATCTTCATACCAATTTAACCAGCAATAGCTAAACAGAGATCTTGAAAGTGAAAAGTTCAATGCTTCTACAATCAAGAGCTACATGATTTTTTTTTTACTTGCCATCATGTAAAGTAAGGACTTTTGATCCTTTGCTTAAATGAGGATTAAAGTATGCCATCAGAGGAGCAAGGTACTGTACTTGAGTCATTAGCTTTGTGTCATGGACATCCATGTACAGGAATCCTGTTAGATGACAAAATTGTCAATCTGATGTAATATCATGCAGTGTAGTAACAATTGTAAGCAGTGATGTACTAAAGATGGAAAGGGAGGAAGTGAATAAAAGGGAGGGTTCAGGTGAAAGGACAGAAGGAGGAAGGAGAAAGGAAAGTAAAAAAATAAACAGATTGCATGAAAGAAAAATCAAGATAGACCAAAAAGCACACCTACCAGTGGAAAAAAAAGGAAGAAGGAAGGAAAAAAAGAAAGAAAGACAACAGAAAGAAAAAAGAAAGAAAGAAAAGAGGGTAGAAAGAGAGAGAGAAAGAAAGAAAGAAAGAAAGAAAAAAGAAAGGAAGAAAGAAAGGAAGAAAGAAAGGAAGAAAGAAGGAAAAAAAGAAAACAGGGAGATAAAAGAAGAAAGAAACAAAGAAACTAAGAAACAAACTGATAAAAAAGCAAGAAATGAACAAACAAACAAAAAAACAAAGTAAAAATACTAGAAAAGAACGAAGATTAGAAAGAGCTAGTCTAAGAGCTACACAGGGGGTGTAGAAGTAAGAAAGGAAACCAAAGTTTCATACTTTTGATAGCTAGAACAAATTATTTCATTTGACAAACTATCTTTAAGTTACCTCCAGTTGTTAGCACCACAGAGTCTAGCAGGTGACCATAGTACGGGAACTTGAATTTTAGTGGGTAAGGCTACAAAAAATGAAAAATATTTCACATTTTTAAACAAATTTAAAGCACTGATTAATAATATTGTAAATTAAAATAGTATGAGTAGTAATTAGTGTGCAGTTTGGCCCAGCTGATAACTATAACCCTTCAGTTTACAGCCTAACATCAGTATGCATAAATTATTCTCCCTACTGTTCCCTATACATTTCTTAGGGTGTCGACAAGGAGAATTTGCTTAACAATCATGAGCTCAATGTATAGGTAAACACTTCCTTTATTCTTGTGACCCCACTGTGTGATTCAGGGCTAATATTATAAGGAGAAATTACGTGCACCCTAGGAAATGTGCAGAGAACAGTATGGGGAATATGCAAACTGATTTTAGAGTGTAAAGGGTCAACAACCTACCACATGCACAGCTGTACATGTGCAGGAGCCTCCACTTGACTTATAATTACAACTGACCCCAACAGCAGTCATTTAATTATTGTCATCTACTGTAAACAGGTGTAATACACAGTGGCAGATCTGGAGGAGGGGCTCTAGGGGACCAAGATCCCCCCCCCCCCCATTATTTTGGGTTAAAAAAGTAAATGCAGAAGGAAGAAAAGCCAGTAGGTGCACGCACACACACACACACAAAAAAAAAAAATCAAACAAAAAAATAAAAAGGCCCTCTCCTTAGCTCAAGGTCTGGATATGCCACTGGTACATGTTACAAAATTCAATGTACATATATGTAAAGATAGTACTTAATACCTTTCTTAACAGATAGCTGTTTGATAGGTCACTTTCATCGCTGTGGTGAGGATTACCTCTAACGTCAACCCAGTACTCTTTTCCACCACTAATAATTTGTGAAACATAGTATCTATGGTTCACCTAACAGAAGAAGAAAAAAAGAAAATTAATACTTTTCTGTCACTGATAAATAACATTGTAGGGTTGTTGTTATGCGCTGGCAGGCGGTGAAATTCGCCAGCTGAGAAAGAGGCAGTAACCAGCTGAATTTTGGCTGGTGATCGCTCGACAGACAAGTTCTGATTTTTTTACTTTAATGGGAAAAAAATATATACCTTGTCGTTTGAAAACAAAAAGGCAAAACTAAACACCAAACTAAATCTAGGCCACAAAATTATTAAAGGTGAAATGAAGTTTTGTTTTGAATTTACTGGTCCTGACTGCAGGTCTATATTGTGTCTCTCTCTGTTTTAGATTGCCATTTTGTAAACTCAAAACTTGGTAACCCCACAAACAAGATGTTACAAAGAACTGGACACAGCCACCTGAATTGCTTCCTCAACCAGCAGGCCATTTTCTTAGCTACAACCCTGCATTGTAGTACGACTCCAAGGCAAAAAATAGTGATATGATATAGCATTGAAATTTCAGCAAAATTTAAGCTTTAATGGTATCACATGAAATTGTATTTGACCCACTTTGCACAATTATACCCTACATGTTTACTTAGACTCAACAGCAAATTAGATATCTTGATCAATGAAAGAGAATGCATGGATTTATGTCACACTGCAGCATCATACAGTTGAACTTGATTATCTGGGCTCATGGAGACTAGGCTAATTAAATGTCTGCATAATAGAGAGTTCGCATAAAAAACAATTGCCTCCATTTAGCATGCAAATATATTTATCTTATTAGATGTTTTGTTGTGTAGTATCACCGAATATTTTTACAAGTGGTGCCATAGTTTGACAAGCCCATAGGACCAGTCAAAATACAAACAACGAGTGAAAATACTCAGTGGTACTACACAACTAAACATGTAATAAGAGATTTATTATCCAACATATCAAATTGTTATTTCAGTGGAGGCAAATTTCAAAGATATTTCTGTCGCATAATGATTTTTTATTTGTACACATCTCGCATGTTATTTGTAATTTAGGAAGCCCAATTGGATAATAAGTACAGATATTTGACCACGGACATTATCTGTTCTGAGATGCAAACAGTTTCCTGAGAAAATCTCAAGGAAAACTGTGAGCTTTGAGAAACAGATAAGGAAAATGTGCCTGCAAATTTTTTCCCTTCTTTTGTAACAATTGCCAGAGGCTCACTCATCTTGAAATATATTTTAGCACATGTACAACAGACATGTAATAAATTTAGACCAATCACACTCAAGCAAAACATTCCATGGATTAAAATCAGAAATATCACTGTCACTGAGCCAAAAATAAAAGTGAGTCACGTAAAAGAGAACATGTATCAATATTATGCTAGAATTAAATCAAAGCAAATTCTCTAATCACAGGGTATAACTTGTTAACATTTGCTAAAAGTATTTACAAAAGGTTATTAAAGCTAACCAATGTTTGACATATCGACCCAATATACTGATGTTTCAAAATGCAACATTGAGTGCATTGCTAATTCCATCATTCTTTGAAGCCACATCTAGGTTGAATAACATCAAACATTGTTTTTTCGTTCCATCCATATTAAACACTTCTTGAAATAATCAATAGCTCAAAAAGAGGAACAAATTTGATTCCAACAGGAGTTTCACTAATCTTCTGAGGGGTAAGATACAAATTTATTCACAACATAAGACCTTACAAGTTACTGGTACTTTGCAAGTTGAGGGTAGACTTCAAAAACAAATGGCGGTCAAGGACTATCAGACCTTATTGGAGACAACTGTCTGACTATGCGATATTTCCAATGACATTTTGCTTATATAGGGCAGTTTTGGCTGGATGTATATTATATGTAAATAATGTGAGTTGCATGTTACAATATTTATCTGTTTCCAAAGTTAAGTCTCCAATATTAACTTAAGAAAATACTTGGCCACAATTTGGGGTTGTTAATATTGCATAAGATCTGTGAGAAGGATTTTGAAAAGACTTCATGGTACACATAATTATACAGTCAAGTAGTCCTCTCAAATTAAACCTACTGTAACAGTCAGATCTTTTATAATCTTTTATTTACGTTTTCACATTTTTAGTTTGCTATATAGGTATATTCCTCATGTCTTTAACTTTTTAACTCCCACGACCTGATTGCTAATTCTCCCCAGTAACTGCTACACATTAGCTTGTTAATTAGTTACAAGAATTTGCTGTTAGATCAAGGTAACAACTACCTGATGAGTTTGAATATTCTCATTACCTAGTTGCTGGTTGAAGTATGGATGTCATAGGGAGAAGTTACATGTTAATCAGTTCTGGGAGTTAGAGGGTTGACTTTGTGAAACCTTTTTTTCCCTTCTCAAACTTCTCAATGCACGTTTCCTTTAATTTGTGTATTCTTTATTTTCCTTAACTCTCTATATGTTTTATTGAGATTTTTAAAACAATTCTTATTCACCAAGGAAGGACTTTTTAACTGCAGCATATCAAACACAAGATGCAGTTCACAATTTAACTCCGAAGATCTGATTGTTACTTCTCCCCTCTAGCTGTAACACATTTCCTTGTACAATGGGCACAAGAATTTCTACCCTCTACTAGATAAGCATGAATATTCTCATCACCTGTTTGCAGGATAACATATGGATTTTATAGGATGAAGTTAAATGTTAATCACCTCTGGGACTTCAAAGAACAACCTTTGTCACATGACTTGTAAAATTATGTATCAAACCTCAGTTTAAAGTCCATTATGTTCCCAAGCAGTTTTTATGTCAAAAATCAGCTCATAACTTTTACCTCAGTTAAAGTTCAAACAAGGTTATGTTCCCAAGTACCTTTTACGTCTAAAATTACCTCAAAATTGTCGTAGATAACAAACTTATATTACAATACTTGTATGCTCTTCATGATATTTGACAGTATTACAAAAAAACAATATTATATGCTTATGAGAGAAAGAGGAAAAAAAAAACAAACAGGTTATTGAAACAGCAGTTACCTCAATTTCTGAACAGTTTACATTATTTCCTGGCTCTTCACAGTCCTTTGATTGGTTGGTTAGCTTTCCTTCCAGATTTCTCTTGGACCGATGGTGATCATGGCGCACAAATTCAAGTGTACTGTCTGTTTCCAAGAAGGAGCCTAGAAATCTGTGACGTGAGTCCTGATACTGCAAGGCTGCCAGTACAAGTCAAATAAAAGGTAAAAGAATATTTGCTTTGAATTTCATGTCATCACTTCTTCGTTTATCAATCTTTATTTTGTCAATATCGCGTGACATTTTGAAAGAAATTTCGCGCGCACTAAGCACTTCGATTGAAAAAGTGAAATAATTAGCTGGCTTTTGACGTAGAATGATTCGTTGCTGTGTCAAACAAACAATAGCTGCTGCTCTTATGACAACAGTTGTTGAAGAATGACGAAGCAAAACAAAGTTCATGCATACATAATTTCGTCGAGTAATTAACTAAGATTAAAATGTCACAAACTTCCCGAATTGCTGTGCAAATTTGTATTAACGAATGACTGATAAAAACACCTCAAAGGAATTACGGAAAACAACGGGAAATTCTATTTAAAATAGTTTAAAATTAACCTTAGAGTATATTTTCCTATGTAGCTAAATTGTATGCAAATATTTAGGTTTTTCGCGTGCAATCGATAGTGGTGATAACATCAACTTAAAGCTTTTAATAGCTTTTACAAAAATCTATCTTCGTCAAATCAATATTAATTTCGTACTAACCTTTGCATTCGAGGTAAAAAGATGAAAGAAAAACTACGAAAATCAGCCCCAGAACTGCACGATTCATGACTGAGTAGCTATTTCTGAAAAATTCCCGAGGCCGTCAACAAGCTGGCGTTGAGTAATATAACTGAAAGGAAGTTTTAGAAATATTAAAATATTGGTTTAAAGCTCAGTATTTTTAAAGAGTGTTTACGTCAGTTTATATCACGATTTACCAAATACAGCAGCTTGAGGCGTTTGTTAAATTTTTTTCTCACCAAAATACGCATCGTTGATATCAAACAGCGCTACATTGCACAAACTATCCTCAACGTCTAGCTAGTCTGTCTAAATATGTCTTTGCAAGTACTCAAAGTTCCCTCTCGTCTGATCGATAAGGAGCTGACCAGCAAAAACAGCTATGGTAACCATATCTTTAAAAAAGAAAATAATAAGCTGGTTTACACTGTTTGCCTTAAGTTACAAAACGAAAACCATTTTGAAAAATCAAACGAATCGAACTGGAAGCTAAGAACACAAATTTAATGAATGTTAGGTAACCAGTTACTTTCTTGTCTATTGACGGAGCGCAGCATGAGCGTCTAGCTACTTAACTTCTTAAGAAAGGATTAGATCACTCATCAGTCGGAAGAAAAATCCTCAAGTCAACTTACCTCGAAGGTCGAAGTTAAAATATTGGTGCTAGCGCCGTACACTCCTGCTTGAAGAAAATTTTTAATTAAATTCGTGTTGTCTAACAGTCAGCGGTAAAATCACAATTATGTTCTTGTTATGTAACACTCATAATTTGTATTCATGATTCGCAAGATGGCGGCTGCGTCGCTCCGTTTTATTGGTTTGTTGAGTTTACTTGAATATCGTTTTTTCTCTTTATACAGTATACTGAGTGATCGTTGGTATAAAATGATGGTGCAGTATAATCAAATTTTGTTTTTGTTAACAATTTCCCCTTGAAAGATATCGGAGTTAATTTAACAGGTAAGAAACACTTTGTCATACATCATTTTCTCCTTTCGCTGAGCTGATATTTTTCAAGCCTTAAATATCCTTGGGTATTTGCACATTTCCCTCATATTTAAAAAAAATTACGCTGCTATACGTGAGCAGGTTACTTTCTCCTCTACCTTCCCCTTCAGCTTCCCGGGAAGTTTGTTTCCTTTTCCTCGTTCCCAACCCCCTCCCCCCACTACACCCTCTTAGAGATGCGAGAGTGTTACGTTGCCCAGTCACAACAGAATTATGTACCTTAAGGGTTATAATAGTTCTCTCTCTCACAAGATAAGGATAATATTTACAACAAGTAATTGTGTTTTTCAAGGTACCCAAAAAATATTATTCCACATTATTTGATCAAAATTATTGAGATCAAAGGAAATACATGTAAAGTACCCCCTTATATTTCTCTCTTTCGTTTTATGGTTTTGCACTCTTAGTGTTCATACGAGGGATAAGGGAGGAACATAGGGGGGAAAAACTATTGGGAAGGAGAAATATCCTTTGAAAGTTAATCAAAAGGGAATTTTTTTTGTCTTGTTTTTAGTTTAGGGTTAGTTGTTTTGTATAATTTAAGTTGAGAATCCATCATCATGATTTTATGGATTTTAATAAACTGGACTAAAATATCTTGCAACCTAAACACACTAGACTGCCGATGGGGAGTGAGAGAAGAAGAGTATAATATTTACAGATATTGTTAAACATTTGAATTTATAACAACCAAAGTAAAGTGCATGCTCTGATTGGTCAATTCAGCATTCACCATTTGCCCTTGGGTGTACGCTGCTGACATGAGCAAATGCAAAGACTAGTTTTATGCGTGCACTTGTTTTTCTGATCACATAAGATTTGTTAAATAAAAGAAAAACTCTTTTGCTACAATGTATCAAATGTTATGTTGTAAATTAAACAAATATTAAATGCCACGGTGTACACTATTGAGTTATGGATGCACTTGGAGGTTTGATAAGCACTCAAGAGGCTAGAGTCGCTCTCGGCTATCGCCTCGTACAACTCGTACGCTTCTTTCATGCTTAGCAACCTCCCAAGTGCATCCATAACTCAATACTGTACGTTGTGGTGTTTACCATTTGTTAAATGTAGTATCACTGAGTATGTTAACAAGTGGTGCCGTATTTTGATGAGCCCTTAGGGTGAGTCAAAATGAAACAATGAGGAAAAATACTTAACAACACTACACACCAAAACAGCTAAGAAGATATTGATTATCCAACTGCTCTATTTTTTTTGTGCATTTCTTATAAGAAGCATAGCATGGTACCTGACTGGCTTAGAACACTTTTTTACAGGAATATTTTTACCTGACTCACACATTATTGGTACTCTACTTAGTGCAGCTAATTTCTTAGTGTGTTCCTGACATTTTTTTTAGATCCAATGTTTAGAGGAATTTATCATGGAAGGCAAGCTCATGAAGGCAAGACTTAAAAAAAAAAAAAAAAAAATTCTCATCTCTTAATCATCCATTAAGCCATTAATCCACACCATTAGTTACAGCAACTTGTGAGAGGAGGCTCTTAAAGAAAATTGTAGGAAGTGAAATGCTAGATTGGGATGCATGCTTAGTACTTTAAAGAGAGTTTTTGTTCTTATACTAACCCTTAAGCCCCAAGAAGTTATTTACATTGATTTTTATTTGTGTGATTTCCATACAATTTTCTAAAAAAACAGGCAAACTTGATCTAACTCTAAATTTTCCTGTCACAATTGTAAAGAAATGCTTGGGTCTCACATTCTGACTAGACAGGTTAATAATAATAATAATAATAATAATAATAATAATAATAATAATAATAATAATAATAATAATATAGATCAATTTCTATAGCGTATTTCCATGTAATTGCTCTAATGCGCTTTACAACACTGTGTGGGGGACTTTTCCAGACTGCCGGCGGCAGTTTACAATAAATAAAGAAGAAATTTTACAGATGCCCCCTCCCCCCACTCCCAGTAAGATTGGTTATTGTTGGGTTAACTACTCCTCGGCAAATAAATCTTGCAGTGCAACTGTCGGTAAAGTTCAGGTTTGTTTTGTAGATGATTTTACAGAGGTGCTCAAGAGGGCATCTGATGCTGGCATGGAAAGGGTAAGAAAAATTTTTGCAAGTTGAATTCATGTCTCCAAAACAGTGAAACATTCAGCTCTGTAGGAAGGTATATCCTGAAACCAAGACTACCAAATAAACTCAAAACATTTTAAAAATGAAGTTTTATTTAAAATGTGCTTTGTCTACTTTCTGTTTCAGATGATAATTACAGCAGGAAATTTATCTGAAAGTCACAATGCGCTGGAGCTTGCACAAACAAAGGGTAATAATCAAAGAGCTCTACAATTCTGCAATTTTGCAACTATTTTCCCATTGACCTTATACATGGTAGTATCGGTATCTTTATTTTCAAAACAGTATTTACTCTTCTCCATACATTTTCATAACCAGGAGAAATTGTTTTACAATCAAAGCCTCTTAGGTTGGTGATCATTCCTTTGGTCTCGTGATCTTAATAAATAATTCAGCAGCCTTAATGTGGGGAGAAATTCAGGTCTGGTGACTCGCAGGGCTCATAACCCCAGATGTGATTTACCTGTAATTTCTCTTTGCTATACATGATCTTGGTGATTGGTGTGAGGACAGAGAAGCTTGTCAGCCAGTGGGCATTATCTTGATTCAAAATAAAGTTTTACCACAATTTGTGGTAATTAATGTTGCAATCTGATTGGCCAATTTGCTGTTGTTGATTAAAGTACAGACAACACTGGTTGCTTCAAAGTGTCACGCAAAGTGTCACACACTGAAGGAATTGTTTTATTTGACGTCAATAGTGTGGTAAAAAAAAACAAATCAACGGTGGTTTAGGCCGAGCATCATAAGTCTACAACACTTTGATTACTGTGATGATGATTATGGTTGTCAATTAGAGTTCAGACAATGCTAAACCATTGTCTATTTGTTAATTCTCCTGTTTGGTTTACAAGGAAATGTATGGTAGTCAGTTGGGAGAAATTTTCAACTTATTGGATCTTCATAGTTAAAAGTTTAAAAGGTTAAGCCTCCTAAGAGGACCACAAAATAGTCACAATGATGGGATTTTGTTGATAAAGAAGATTCTCATTTCATCCAGCTCTTGTACTTTGAAAAGTAACTGTACATTCGTTTGATTTCTTGCTAGATTTTTTTCACTCAACTGTTGGATGTCACCCAACTCGTTGCAGTGAATTTGAACAGAATGGTCAAGACCCAGCTGACTATCTGCAGAAACTGATTACAGTAGCACAGGAAAATAAGGGAAAAGTCATTGCTGTTGGTGAATGTGGCCTGGGCAAGTACTTTGCTCGGTTTGTTTAGCTAAAAACTCTGTTTGATATTCATTTTAGCATAAATTTGGGTGAGTTGTGCTGCGAGATTTCTGGAAATAGTACTACAAGAAGAGCTGTTGTAAGTGGTCACCCTTTAAAGACCAACAGATAGACAATGGTGGATCCTGGGGCCTGGGGGACCTGTGGCCCCGTTATTTTGTGGAAAAAAATTGCACAAGGAAGAAAAGCTGGCAGATGTATACACACACACACACACACAAAAAAAAAAACAAAAAAAAAAAAAAAAAAAAACAGGCCTCCAGATCTCTTAACTTAGGGTCTGGAAGGGCCACTGATTCAATGACTAGAACACCACCTGATAAGTTAGTTATAGGTTTGAAGACAGTTAAAGTCAAACAGAGAGGCAGATTAAGGACTAACCCTTGAAATGACAACTTTACAACCCTCTAGGGTGGCCATTTAATATTATCAGTGCAGTTTATAAAACCAAACTAGCCTTAGAGCCAGACAGACAAACAGACATTCCAAGAGTCAACGAGTTAGGCAAACTTAGCTGTCAGAGACTCTAAAAAAAAAACAGAACACCAAATCTCGCTTTAAAGGTCTCGAGAAAAAAGGAAATGATCACCAATCAGATAAAAGATGCTCTTAGATTGTTAAACAAATTCTCCTTGTCGTCACCTTGGGAAATGTATAGAGAACAGTGTGAAGAATATGCATACTGATGTAAGGGTGTAAAGGGCCAAAGTGAAGTGTAATCAACCAAAGAGGATCAGTATTTAGTCCCAGTTTAACTTGTCTTTGAATGCTGGAATAACAAAGAGCAACTTTTGTTGATATTCCAGATTACGACAGGATCCATTTTTGTCCAAAAGAAGTTCAGTTAAAGTAAGGAAAATAATAGTGTAAAATTTGTTGTGGATATTAGATATGAAGGAGGCTGCTATTTGTGATTGCACTTGTTATACTCAAACGCGCTACTTGATTGGTCTAGAAAACTCGCGCCATCCTCTCGACCAATCAGATTAACAACTTAGGTCTACCATGACTTGTTCACGCGCGGTTTCCCGCGCTTTAGCTGGTTTGCTTGTTTTTATCTTGAGTTTTCCTTAGGGATTGCCTTGGTTTTGCATTACTTTGCTCTGTGATTCAGGGCCCAGTTGTTCGAAGACCGATTAGCGCTAACCCAGGGTTAAATTTTAATCCAGGTTTCTATATTTCTCTGTTCAAAAGCCGTTTTAAGATAATTTTCCCAGTTCTTCTTAGAGCATGCAATCATCAAATTGTAAACAAATGGAGTTAAAGCGAACTTAATTTTAAAGCTTTCAGATCTGCAATTAAACTTCACGGTAACCCTGGGTTATCGTAACCCACCTTTGAACAACCCGGCCCAGGTCCAGAAAACACGTGCAAGTCTTTGAACCAATCAGCTGCCAAACTAACACCAACACGACTTGGTTGCCGCGTTTTCCCACGCTTTCCCGCGCTTTAGGCGATTCACTTGCTTTAACTCTGAGTTCTCAGAGGCTCTTCGAGGTCTTTTACTTTCTTCTTACAGTAGCTGGTTGTGATACGCGCGTTGTTTTACGGATTGCTTAAAATCCAGGACGGGTACCGTTCTTGTAGACCAACTGTCATTAGACAGACCAAGTAGTGTTGTATTGTAACTTCACCAGGAAACAAGGTTTTATTGTATAAAACAACGCTTATGTTAGATTTGCGTTCTTCTTTACAGGTACTTTGAAAAACAGTTTCTCTTAGCTGAAGAAACCAAGCTCCCAATGTTTCTGCATTCAAGAAATGCGCATCAAGATTTCATTGGTAGGCAGATCAGTTGTTTTTTTTTTGTTTTTTTTTTTTGTCTTGTATTTTTAGAAGGGCAGCTTTCTGACCATCAGTTTTAGTATGTCGATAAACTTTCTTTGAAGCTCGCTGCTGTAAACTTTGACCCGCCAATTTAAAATGAAGTTTCCCTTTCCGCTGCTACCCTGAGCGAGTCAACTTCATCGAAATGTGTGGAAGGCGCGGTGGCCTCATGGTTAGTGGGCTCGACTCCGGATCGAGTGGTCTGGGTTCGAGCCCTGGCCGGGAACATTGTGTTGTGTTCTTGGGCAAGACACTTTACTCTCACAGTGCCTCTCTTCACCCAGGAGAATAAATGGGTACCGGCAAATTTAATGCTGGGGGTAACCCTGCGATGGACTAGCCTCCCATCGGGGGGGGGGGGGGAGTAGAAATACTCTTAGTCGCTTCATGCCACGGAAACCGGAGTTAAGCGCTGATCTGATGGGCCACATGGCTCTTAAACAGACTTTACCTTACATTGAAAGGTTGGTATAAACGTCATTATCTAGGAAACTGCGCCCCTACCAGAATATTTTTTCACTTAACGTACTGGAAGAGTACGATTGTACACAGTGGAGTTTTGTTGCTTACGAAATTAGCGTGCGTGAATGAAACCACAATCGAAGAAGTTTCTAATGGTCCTTTGTTTAACAGTGTTCCACAAAATTTTCTTGCAGAAATCATCAGACGAAACAGAGATAGATTTGTTGGAGGTGTGGTGAGTCCCATTCATCCAGATTTCTAGAACTGGCGCGGCGTTATTTTGTTTCCTGAAAACTTCATTTCACCTCTCCAAAATGTCCGCAAACTCGTTGTCAGTCTCCCATTGATGCAAACTTTTGTCAACTCTTTAGCTCCTAGAGGTGATTAACATATAACTTCTCCCTATAATATCCGTACATTATCCAGCAAACAATTAATGAGAAGGTAGAAGTTGTTATCTTGATCTAACACCAAATGCTCGGAACTAATTTTACAATGTACAAAGGTAGCAGCTAGAGGGGAGAATTATCGTGAGTATCTTCGTTTCAGTTATGTCTTAGCCTTCATAGAATACGCTTGAACTCGAACAGTTTTACAGCCAACACATTGATTTATACTTTCGCAGAACGAACTATAGAGACGTTCGTTAAAATTCCTTTTCAGGCTCACTGCTTCACTGGAACCAAGGAAGAAGCATCTGATTATCTGGACCAGGGATTATATATCGGTATCACGGGTTGGTAAGTTCTCCCGTCAGAATTGTCAGCAACATTTAAGTGATGATGAATGAGTTTCTAAAGCTAGATTTTCGTGCGGGTAAATATTTCCTATGCCTTTGTCCCCGGCAAGAGCAAAGATGGCCTTATCCTTCGTCTTGAAATCACTATTTCCTTTTTCATTCTGTAGCTCGTTAAAGACAGACGAAAACATCGAAGTCATGAAGGCAATTCCTTCAGAGAGATTGCTTCTGGAGACAGGTTAGAACACGATTTTTCCGGTCAAAGTCAGTGTCTGAGGAATTGCATACCTACCTACCCCACCCCTAACCAACAAAAGTCAATTAATAACAAGTTACGATTGATGTTGGTATAGGGGAGGGGTGGGTGCGCAGTTGTTCAGATACCAGAATTAATCACAATTTCAAGCAAGTGCAGTTTGACAATTTGACGTCAATTTGTTTATTACAATAAAATCATGATTTTATTAAGCCTGCTGATGCGGCTAAGTTTCGGAAAATCACGCGCGGGCGTTGCGAACCGAGAATGTTCACTTCTTTCTTGTTTGTTTTCTTCCACGTTTTCGTCCGTTTTGATTGGGAAACTTTTCGCAGTCCATATTTCTAATATTTACGAATGTTTCCACGCGAAGATATTTTTTCTCCGACAGATTGCTGAGCATTGCGTGACCTGATACGTCATTTTCATGATCTATAACCTTATTTACAACGCTCTCGACCAATGAGCGCGCGAGAATTTCCGCCGTTATTGTAAAAAGAGGTTATTAACCACTTTCATAAATGGTTGCCAGATTGATATTCTTTTGTTTAAATTTAAATTAGCCCTTCTGGCCTCGTTCTCCAGTTCAAAATTCAAAAGAAGGCATTATCTCAAGCGAGGCTAGTGAGGCTAATTTGAATTCAAACGAAAGAATATCAATCCGGCAGCCATTTATGAAAGTGGTGTATAGGCACAATGTAAGAGGGCGTAAGTAACACTTCTCTCTTATACACTGTTTAGATGCGCCTTGGTGTGATATCCGTCCCACACACGCTGGCTTTAAACACGTGAAAACAAAGTTTGAGAGCAAGAGAAAGGAGAAATGGCAGGCAGGACAGTGCGTAAAAGGACGTAATGAGCCCGCGAACATTGTGTGAGTATCCCGTCGGACACCTGAAGCCAGCAACAAAGGAACATGTGCAAGTAAATCGATTTTGACGGCCGCGCCCTGATTTTCATCGCAAAATTTTCAAAGGAAACATAAGAAACACCACTGTCACGTGAAATAGGCAAAAAAAAAATTAGTATTTATCACAAAAATCTGTAAAAGGAAATGAAATTAGGACAAAGGTAAACTCGAGACTCTTCGAACAAAAAGCTTATTGAATCATGGGTATTCTGTCAATTTGACATTTCGTTTTGAGCTTTATCAAAAAGTCATACGAAATTACCCCATTTGCTTCTACAACCAAGAAGAGTTATTTTCTCCAAATTCTCTTTCATTTTGATTTAAAATGTCGTTGTTGTAATCTTGTTTTATCGACTGAGGCCAATGCTGTTTTTTCCTTGTCTTTTTTTCGTTTAGACAAGTCTTGGAAGTTGTGGCGGGAAGCCGAGGTGAAGATGTTCAGTCACTTGCTGAAACCGTCTACGAGAATACAATGAATTTGTTTTTTAGATAGCAGGACCCCGGTTATTTTCCTTGCCGGGAGAAAATATCAAGAGAGCTGAGAACGTTTTGTTCACATTCAAGCTTTCCTTTTTGTACTCCAGCCTTTGCATTTGTAAAGGTACCACTGCTTTCAAAACGAGCTCAAACGGAGCTATGCAGGTACAGATAGACAGACAAACAGGGTAATAGATGGATAGACAGACAGCTGATAGACAGGCAGACAGGCTGACAGGCAGATGGACAGCTGACAGACAGACAGACAAACGGGCTGTCCGACGAATAGATAGACAGACAGGCAGTCTGACAAATCAATTGTATTTGGTTGTCAATCAAGAAAATTTGATTACAAGTTGTTGGGTAAATAAGCTCATTAAAAAAACAGCAATAATAACAGTAAAATTATGTACAAGAATACTGGATATTTAGAAAACAAAGTTACCCAAAAAGTATTAAACTTTTGAATTTGAAAAAAAAAATAACTAGTTATCTTCCATTGAAAATAACATAGGACTTGGAAAGAAACGACTTTCGCGAAGAGTCTACGTATGCTTGACTAGAAAATATAAAAGTGCTCCCCATTGCAGGCGTTAGCGTCACTGATACAAAATGGGTAAATTTGAAACTACTCTGCTAAATATCAAAGAAAATCGATTACCTGCTAGATTTTTTTAACCAAAACATCCTCAAGAAATGCTAAGACGAGTAAGGTTTGTTCTTATTGTAACATTTGGATAATAGTATCAACAAATTTGTTAAAAAGCTTACGGCTTGAAAAAAACGTCTTCAAGACATTATTTTCATCAAAAATTTCATTATTCGAAGTGAACCTGCAGTTCTTGTTCAGCGGAGTTGTTAGGTAAATCGTGATCGCGCTTTTCGGATCATCACCACAGCGGTCAAACGTTGGACATGCGTGAGAGGATCAATTCTGGCCGGCAATTACCTATGCAAAACCTCTAAGATCAACATAAGAAATAACTGCTTTCTCGCAAAACAAGCGAAATAAAATTAAAACGTTCATAGAAATCCGTAGATTCCAGACTGTTACAAAAAAAAAGGTTATTCAAATACGGGTGTCCTGTTAAGTTAATTGGAGCTTTATCAAAAAAAATCTACGCATTTGAAACTCCGTGTAACTCGTGTGGGACAACTTGGCTCTGACAACTTGAAAGCACACCACTAAATCATCAAAAGTATTGCACATGCGTAGACGTTTGACCGCTATGTTTACAAGATCCCGATGAACTTCTCTGCTATCTCCAAAGGTCCATTCCGATAGACATGTCTGCATTCGTTGTAGTGAATGGTGGGCGTTGATGTTATCTGTTGGATAGCAATCTTTCTTTGTGATGCGTCGGAGAATTGTCATTAGCTCTAACGCTTCCTCGACAGCTTACGAACAAGAACAGTGAACAAAGAATGAAAAACACCGCGCCACTCATAAGCAAGACCCAGATACCCTCCACTGAAATAGAAAAGAAATGAAGTGATTACATAAAGAGTCCTGTCATGAGCGACTGTTTCAGCAGTTATTTGATGGGCCTTTTCGCCCATTACGGAGCCAATTTTAAATTCAGCAGAAACCCTGGTCAGCGGAAGCGTATGACACCGCTTCGAATAGGAGATAGTGAATATTACTTTCAATTGGCGCTTTTTCGAGTCCTTTACGAGGGAATGTCATCTTTAAGGTGAAAGCTAAAGAACGGCGGTTTCATGCTGGTCTTTGCGTGAAATCTTGCCCTATCACTGGTTCAACGCCCACTGGGGAGGGGGGCAGTTCCTAGTGATGCATGGTCTGGTGGTAATGTGTCGCTGAATGGGGCCATGTTTTTACTACTGGATTTACTATAATGTGGTCCAACTTTCTCGGGATCTTTGGGGTCAGAAAATTCTGGAAATTACCGGATGCATAAGTTTGGTACAACCAAGAGTGATTAATAAAGATGGGGTCTCTAGAATATACTGTAATGGGGTAGGGCTCTAAGGAGCCAGCAATAGATATCCAGAAAAACTGACCCAAGTACCCTCAACCCCCACCAATCCTTGTGAAATAACTAGCTGTTCCTTTTTCGTGCAAACTATTTATTTATGATGTTGGCGCAGGAACTGGTGCTTTTTTTTACAAGTAGCAACAACTTCCAATGCACTCGATACCGTTGATTTAGTTTGCTCACCTGAACATTGTTTATACATCGGAACAAACGATTCGCAATACGCCTGAAATTCGGCGCTGCCATGTCCCGTGAGGAAGGTTTGAACTTTCGTATCATCTAAGGTGAAAAGGCCTCCTGTTGAGTATTAAATACAAGATCGATGTCAGAATCTGAACAACTGCGCGCCCACCCCTCCCATAAACCAACGACAGTCAACTGATGACAATTTAGGGTTTATGTTGAGTTAGGGAAGGGGTGGGTGCGTAGTTGTTCAGAAACTGACATTGAACCTAAACAAGTTTTAATATAGTGCTGTAAAACAATTTTACACAGGAGTGTTTTATATATCTCAGGAAAGCTAAGATAGCATTCCACAGATTATGCTCGGAAGGCGGATTCCGACAACTTAATATCTTACAAAGAAATATTTGGCGACTCTTACGCGCGGTAGAGCTTACCTGGCCAGCAGAAGCCCCTTTTGGTGCTGAGAACAGATCTGCCATTAAAAAAAAGTTAAAACGATTTTAACGATTTAATAACTATGAATCGGAATTCAGCTTCTGACAGGATGTTGAACTACAACCAGGGACGGGGGGGACTTGGGGGGATTTTGGGGGAGTCACACGGTTTTCAGCGGGGAGCAGATGGGTGATAAGTCGTGGCCAACAAGTTAGAAAGAGGGGTTATAGAAAATGTACGGCCAATTAACTGCCAATAAGGAGGAGATCACAAGAACATCACAGAGCCTTGGAGGAGGGGGGGGGGAGGATATGGTAAATTTTATCATGATACAAACAAAATCCTCCTTCCCCCACCCTCATGATGCTTGATATGTGCGAAAAAGTACTTATAAGGAAATACTGGCAGCGAAAAGTTAATTGTTCACCTGACTCCATTAATCCAGACAACCACGTGGCCCTTAGGGCACCAGACGCCACCATATTTGATACAAGGTTTACAGCCCATGAAGCACGTCTCCTGGGGCATGTTAGCAGCACGGCAATATTTATGAAGACGCCCTAGGATAGAAAAAAAAAAAAGGAAAATCAATGGTGAATGAGCAACAGAGCCCCTTTCGATCGAGTTTAGTGATTGGTTCAAAAAGTGGCGCGTGCATTCTGCACCAATCACAAAACGAAATAAAGCAAAACCAAAGCAATCCCAGATTACCTTAGGCACCCGACTGAAACTGGTTTTAAAACAGGTGCAGTGCTAATTTTGCTTCACACCACCCCAGATACAGTCTTAACATATAATCGACCAATGAGAACATTGGAGGTTTCTATCGTAGTATTCGAACCACTGGAAGACCAGAGTACCTTAAAGCTAACCAATACAGGAAAGACTTGTGGAAATTGGTTTTATCCCTGATCTAGTAATCACGTCGTAAATCCACTTTTGAAAATTGCTTTTTTACATAATTATTAGGGTGATCCTACCTTTGATAGTATTGTTGACACGAATTGGATTCCCTGAGGGGAAAAAATTATGTTTAGTTTTTTACATTGAAAAATGATCTTGCGAGCGCATAAGTATAGAATATGTCTATTGGATTCCTCATAGGGGGAGGCTACAAGGAACTGACTCACAACCTCGTTCCCAGGGCCTTTTCCCCTAGTTGGGGGTGGGGCGGGACCCAACTTAAGGAAAAGGCCCTGGGAACGAGGTTGACTGACTCAGATAATTGGCAGAGCGGAGGAAGAGGGAGAGATCACCTAGGATAGGATAGGATAACTTTAAATATACACGGTTTTTCCATCAGTTGTTTTAGTTAATTCTATACTAGAAACCAATCTATCTAACTACAATAATAATTTGATAATAACAATTCAAATAAAATAAATAAATAAAAAATTCTGCTTTTCATGGAGGCCGTGTCTAAAATTTACTTAAAATTAAGATCTTACTCTAAACTGTGGTGATTTAATTTAGATTTAGATTTAGATCTAGATCACCTCTATTAGAATGAGACGAAAACGGAAGTGTCGCAACATATTTCCACAACTTGCAACAATTCTCATAGAGCCAATCAAAAAACAGTGCCAATAAAATCGTCACTAGGCCCTCCCTTACCACATTGTCCAGCGTCGGAATGAGACATGTTACTTGGTGCAAATCCAATCCTTTGATTGGCTCGATCAAATACTACTACGTTTCCTTCCATGACAACCTCACCCAACACAGCACCCGTAGGTTTGGCGCCAATACTGAGGCAGTGAAACTCACTGACGAAAGATGTGAAAAAAAAAATGGGAATTACATCTTGGTATTCAACAGCCAATCAGAACTAGGGTAAAAACCCAGGGAGCCAATAAGAGTTCAAAGTAAATACATCACGACTAAGTTGCAATTGGTCTTAATTTTGTATCTGATTTGTTACGAAAGTGGCGCGGGTTTTCCACACCAACCATGGAGTGTAATAATCCAAAAAAAACAAATGAAGGCCATTCCGGACTACATCCTGAGCTTAGTTATTTAGTCCTCTACATTCTAGCCTTAATATACATACGCCAGTAAGCCAAATACACGCCTTTAGCCTTCAAAGATTTCAGACTGACAAATTCTCCTTCTTAAACACAAATGTCGCGCATGCAGAAATGAGAAAAACATTGCAAATTTACGAAAATGTTATCTGGCAAAACGTTTTTGTACTCGTTTCAATTTCGAATACCTTTCTTCATTTTCTGACAATTTGAACCCACACCAGAAATTGAACAATTACTGCTATCAGGTTTCTAAGAATTTATAACTTTTTATCGATAAAGCTCTATGAATGAACTTACTCCTGTTTCCTTACGTAGTGCTTTCCAAGGACAGTCAGTCCGAATGAGCCTCCAACTTTTGGATGGAATAACAGAGCTTACTTAGTTCACCAATAGTTAAACAACCAACACTAGCGGTAACGTAAATTATTATGCAATTGAAATTGCTAAAGATTGCAACGCACCAAGCAGAGAAAATAATTTCAGTCCACGTGAGGGCGAGGTGTAATAAATGCAAGGAACGTGAGAAAATGTTAGGCCGTTTATAGGAAGAAACAAATCCACAGTTTACACAAGCTACGGCTTATATAAGATACGGATTGGACCATCTAATTTATACGAGTAACGACCTGAATGGGTTGCGAAGTGCTCGCATAAATGGTCCGCGTCTTATGTCTTAATCATGAACTCGTATGAGCAGTCTCATGAGTGGAAAATAGAGAGACTTAGCAAGAGGACGGGAACGTCAGTTGACAACGGCGCGCGCAGCAAAAATATCGGTAAGAAACTGGGTCGAGAACGTCGCCCCGTTGTGTTTTAGAAGAAGTGATTTAGCAGTCGTTGCAAGGAGACGCCAGCACAATATCTGTTCTTCAGTAGCCTAAACTCGGCTTTTCAAAGATCGCCAACAAAAATTTTAGCTTTCACAAACAGCTATAAGGACAACGAAACTATCCTGTTTGAGAGTGATGCAACAAGCGCAAACAGAGGATAATTATAGTTACGGAAAGTTAGATGTTTATAATATACGAACCACATGGGCGATTAGTATAGTTAATTGCATGGGGCCGAGTAAAATTAAGGATTAATATCACGCGTGTTTTCGGAAGTTGCTGAAATTGCCCGAGTCGCGCAGCGACGAGGGCAATTTCTGCAACTTCCGAAAACACAAGTGATATTAATCCTTAATTTTACGAGGAACCATGTGATTACTTGTTTATAATATAAGGGGCAAATGGTTTTCTTACTGATCTCGCGCAAAACGGGACGCCATTGTTACAAAACAAACAGAAATTTCTTTACCTTGGCAGCCGTTGCTAAGCGAATCTCAGCCAATCATTTTCAAGTAATTTTGCCCGGGGCAATTACAAAAATTAAGAAAAAATGCCCTCTGTCTTGACCTATCACAATTCAGTAATTTTGCCCCTTATATGATAAAACTCTATAATTGATCCATTCCAGGTAAGACTCGTGTCTGTTGATTCCTGTATCGAATTTTAGAGCCCATTAGATATTTTTTTTGCGATTTGTGTTGCTGTCTTTTCGTTTCGTGCTATTAGATTTTAACGTGCTCATCTTTCTTCACAATTTTTACAAAGTATAGTTTGGAAATCATCATCGTTTTTCCCCTTGTTTACTGAATATTTCTATTCATTCATGACGGTACATCTCTTTTGAACATTGAATACTTAGAGGTGCAAAGCATTTTGAACGGGGTTATGGCGAAACCCTTTAGAAACCAAGCGACCTAACGACAAAGTTGTTTATGATGAGTTCTTGTTTAACGCTGAAAGAATTAATGCAAGTCACTCATGAAACGGTTAGGTTTAGGATAAGACTTGGTTTCGGTTTTTTGTTTGTTTTGTTTTGTTTTGCTTCTTCCTTTTTCGACGAAGTTGTTCAAGACTGAATTAAATTACTTGATTTAGAAAGTCGTGTCGAAATAGAATTGATTGTCATTTTCTTTTGTTGCGTAAGCACGACTTTCTTGTTTTCATCGGCGCTGATTAAAAAAGTTTAAGACATAAAAAAGTGCAAACCCGAGAAAATTCTCAAATTGTTTATCTCTGACTTCAATCCACAAAGCATTCATTCATGATCGGTAAAAACGACAACGACAACAAATAAAACAATTTTACGGTATGTAAGCTTCGTGATTGTTCATTTGATTGACTGCTCCAAACTTCAACATGCAGCTTGGTTATTGATGAATCGATTTACGATAACATTCAACAGCATCCCATTCTTAGAGTTTTCACATAGGCTTAAAGAAATATATTAAAGGAAAGCTCTTTTATCGTCTAAAGCCTTGCTCATTCAAAAGCAAACTGAGTCCTGAAATCTTGGATCGCTTACCAACCATTGTGTTCCAATTTTCCTTTCGGGAATCCAGCATATTGAAGCGACAAGTTTTCAAAAATACACTCATTAAAACGAAGAAAGGGATCCAATTATCTTGAAAATGAGTATTGAAATACTTCCAAACAGTATTATCTCGTTTGGATCGATTTACAAGTGTACAATTGACGACAACGCTAACACCGGAAGTCGAATGGTGTCTTGTCCAGACTATTCCGCATGCTCTTCCGTTCTGAGATGACGTTCCCGTCCTCTTCCTAAATCTCTCTAATAAGCGCTAGCACGACACTCGCGCTGGATTATAAACCGCGGATAATTTTCCTCATATAAACGGCCCTAATAATTTTTATCTTTGTGCGTTTCGTGATATATGAGCATGCTCTGATCTAGACTTGGAGCAGACGACCAAGAATTTGATGAGTTGTGAAGTAGAATCTTATAGAGGCTAATCTAAAGCTCCTATAAAGTCACCCATGAAATAAAAGGAAAGTGATTGCTATAAAAGCAGGCATTTTCTGAGGTTTCTTATAGAAACAAAAAAAAACGTCTGTTGTTACTCATGTCTTTCAGGTAAATAGTAATGTAAGGCCATTGATAGGGGTCTGTGTCAACACAGTAACTCTTCCAGAAGCGTTCGTCGACCGGAGGACCACGCTGACATGAAAAAGGAAAAAAGGCAGACAAAAACACATTAACAGTCAAGAAATTTAGTTTGGCTTTGTAAAAAATAACCACCAACGCTTCAAACGCATTTCATTACATGGAGCGATTAACTGCATACCCCCTTCGCCCCCACCCACCTCTACCATATCGCTAGAGTTTTTTTTGGGGGGGGGAGGGGGGAGGGAGGGGGGTATTCTCTCCTGGGTGGAGAGACATTTAAGTTTTTTCCCAGGAACACAACTCAATTAACTTGACCCAGGTTTCAAATGGACCTCTAAACCCGGAATCTTAATTAGTGCTTATTTATTACTGCTACGTCGACGAAACTCCTAAAATGAAAAGGGTGAGTGGACCAGACACCAGGTATCTTTAGGACTAACTCCTTTTTGCAAGTCTTGCTACATCCAGAGGATCATCTGGCTAGTTAATTGTCTACAAAAAATAAACAATGTCGTACCTCCTTCAGTTGTGCTATAACAGCCGCATAAATCTCAGGTTGTAATAAAATATCCGTTGTGCCTTAAAAAGGAAGAAATAATGAAATGTCAGTGGGCTTGCTAAAGAGATATGGTGGCCAACAGCCGATACACACTAATCATACGCCTTATTTCATTGGTGCACAATACATTTTGCAGTAGCTGGAGGCGCCTAGGAGCCAGGGTTTGTAAAGTAAAACTTGAAGAATAAACTTGATAGGTACAAAGTATCAAGCGTGTGGGACAGTTTAACATATAATTTATGGAAAAATCGCACAATTTCAACATCATCGACTTAATTCGTTCCTTGGGTCGACGTCTTCGAGGCCATTCATGCCTCGAGAACACTTTTAGCTATATTATTTTAAAACCAAAATGTGCACATCGTGGATTTACTTACCACTGTCAACAATGGCGGCTGAGAAACTAGGGGGTAAAAGGCCAAGACTATTGCCAGCAACATCCTGAAAAATGAATATGAAAGCAGAACAAATTAGCTGATTGAATTCTGCGGCAAAAATAACAAATATTAAAGAACAGATAACATATATAAAACTAACCCTACAAGCACTTGAAGTTGAAAATGACTGGAACGAAATAAAAAATTCTCCTATACTGATATTACTCTGTAGTTAAGGCTCAAAAACTTGTTAAGAAAATTACAAAGGAAACATGTTTTGCTTTATCTCTACTATTTAAGAAAGTGAGGGATAAGAGTGGGTACTTATTCGAGGGGGGGAAGGGGGGGTGCTTGTTTGACCATATGGCCTGAGGGGTGGGCGTTTATTTGAGGTGTTATACTAGCAAGACTCAAACCAGGAAATCTAGGTCCAGTACAAGGATAAGATATATTAAAGCTCACATAGCAACCAGGTGGACAATTAGTGAGCATACAAGAGGGCCTCTTGTTCCAACGATCAGATCACCCCTGATGAGCATCGAAACGTTGGATCGATGAATTGTAAACTCCCTAGTGACATTCATTAAATCTTTAAACAAGAGTAGCATCAAACCGTGTCTGATAACAAGTAACTTCCCCATAAAAATGACAGACATGGCCTTTTGTAATCGTTACGGTGGCCAATTTACCATTTCAACTTTGTTGATATATCGAAATTACTTTTTAAACAATCGGTGTCCTCTGACATTATATTCGTCAGATTTTCATACATCAAGTTAGACTCACTCACAATGCCTGTCATGGAAACGCTGTACCACGTCTCCTGGTTGATGTTAGTGTAGTGAATGGGCCCGCGATACGCCGACGGTTCTGGAGCGTCCAGCCAGATTTTACCCTTATTTGGGAAAAAAAAAATGTTTATAGTTAAAAAAAAATCTCGACCTGAACACCAACTCCTGCGGATCTTAACTGTTGATATCACATTAGCTCATATTTACGGACAATCGTTCTCAAAGAAGCACATTTTTGGGAAACAGACATCAAGTCGAATTAACTAGGATCAAAGAGAGATGGCGAGGATCACGCGATCACGCAAATGATCGAGTTATCGTCGAAATGAAATATATCGGGTGAGAACGAGGGACGAGGTTGTGTTGTAACTCGTCGGAACCCATCGGAAATATTGAGCGCCTTCGAAAGTGAATATCATAATGTAATTAAAGTAGGTATATGTTAAGGTGATTTTGATTTTATCAACCGTGTCGATAATGCAAATTGGCCAGCATAAAGAGTTTCAAAGTTGACGTTTTCAAAGCTGATCAGAGCGCTCTGACGAAGAGCTAACGCTCGAAACTTAAGCTTTGAAACTCTTTACGGTGGCCAATTTACATTACAACTCACTTGATAAACCCAAAATTACCTTGTCATACTCCCCCGCCGACGCAGAGCCACATTTTCTTTAGAAACTTACCCCTTTTATTCATATGTCTTTATGTACATGTAAGCTTCCTCAAAAACACTACAACTACATTCTAAAGATCAAGTTTGCTTACCATTCCATTACACAGCCCAAGAGTAAACACGTTTGGAACTTTGTTATCCTGGACGAGCTGATCGTACAATGGCTAAGAGAAAAATGTGAATAATTTTTTTTTTTAGCTGGGGAACAGGTTGTTATTTAACACCTTAGGGGGGGAGGGTGAGGATTTTGGAGGATTCCATGGTTTTCAGGGGAAACAGAAGGGGATCAATCGTCGCCAACGGAGTACAAAAGGGGAATATAGAAAGTTGACTGCCAATTAACTGCCAAGGAGAGGAGAGATCACAGCATATCATGGCCCTGTGGGGAGATCAGGTGAATTTCATCGTGACACAACCAAATTCGAAGATCCTTCTGTTAAGGTGGGTAAATGAACACTTTAAAAAGCCATATAACAAGAAAAAGCTCTAAAACAGGATTTTTTTGACACAGAAAATATTTGCAATGGTGATAACTATAAAGTACCTGTACATCATCAGTCGCCAGAGTTTTATACGCCAGGCCAAGAATCCCCTCATTTATAGAATTTCCTGCATTGAAAAGAAGAAAAACGAAGTCGAAAAGGTGGTAAGTTTTGAAATCTCTTCAACATGGTCCGTCTTATAATGGTAGGAAGACCCAAGAGAATTTTTCGACATGAAGATGCCCGTCCGTGACCTGCAGTTTCTTATTTACAAAACTGATCCTTTTTCTTATAACATACATTACTATACATTAGACTTGTTTTGAAAAGACGATTGGTCGAGAGCATTCAATCAATATACAATAACACGTGACGTTGAAATATGATAAATGCAGTATCTACCACGGACATTATATTCATCGTCTAGATGTCGAAGTATGCCTAGTTTCCCAGCCTCTAGTCAACGCGAGTATCTCGCGGGGGGGGGGAGGAACTCCCTTATAAGGGCTTAATGGATCGTGCGGCCAGCCAGGGTATGTTTTTCGAGATATTTGTCTTAAACAGGGTATCGAATTTATCATTTTTTGTCTTAATCAGGGTATCGATTTATCAATTTTTGTCTTAAACAGGCTATCTTATAAACAACAAAATTTTTACAAGCTCTAATTTTAATTAATATTGAACTCCGTTGATTTTGGCATTGATACCTGGTACATTAAATGTCTTAAACAGGGTATCAAAAATCGGAATTCTGTCTTAAACAGGGTAGGAAAATCAGCGATATTTGTCTTAAATAGGGTCAGGGTATGAGGGGCCGCGCCGCACCTCTCCATCCAGGAATATATCGAGTACACCCTCTGGGCGAGAATAGCTCTCAAACTTTTGCAGACTCAGATAAAAGTGTCTTCTTTTGTAGATTTTTGAAAAAAATTTTGTTATCTGCCTCAGTCTTCAGCTTCTGCAGATAAATAGGACCTCGCTTTTTATAATTCATGATATCATGCTCAACTTCATCCAATAATTGCTTAGAGTTTGTATATAGCTAACTCCTGACCAATAATCGAGAGGTGAAAATAGTGAGTACACGGCCATTCAGGCAAGTTTTATATCTTTTTGTGACCCAGCGACTTCTCTGTGATTCTTTGGGTCTGAAAAATGACGTTATAATTTCTCATGACTTTCCAGGTTTTCTGTGCCCCGTGGAAATCTTGAAAAAACCTCACCAACGACCAAAACTCAGAACCCATCGCTTTAACCAATTTGAACGACCGTAACAGGCAATTAAAGATTATTTCAAATTGCATGCAAACAGATTTTCCTGCATGAACGTTTTAAAACAAATTGTAAGAACTGTTGCTTCAATTCCATCTTACTAAGGAAGAAGTCTTTTTCGTGCCTTATGACTGCAAATTCAGCTGTCGTCCTCGGACCTAAAGGATTCAAAAATGTGAAAAGAATCTCCTTAAGCACTGAACACGCCATACAAATCTTTCAAGCTCGTAACCAGTCTATTTCCACTTCCTTCCATCACCCCCTCCCTTCCCCTCCCCCCCTCTCTTCTTTAGTGACCCATACTTGACCTTTTGAAATAGCACGGAAATAACGGTGGCTTACGTTTAGAAGAGGAATGGGAGGGTGAGAAAAATGTTGCCCATACGATATGAAATAACCGAGAAAAATGACCTGACTGAAATTAAACTAAAACCTGGAGATATACTGTCTTCAACCCAAGCGTCCCCAAAGCAACCTCGTTCCCAGGGCCTTTTCCCTTATTTGGGGGTGAGCCGGGGGTGGAGCAGCCCCCAACTAAGGGAAAAGGCCCTGGGAACGAGCTTGGCCCCCAAAGTGGAAAATCCTCGTTTCTCAACTTGTTTGTCTTGCAACTTCAACTAGCAAGAAAAGTAAATAGAGAAGCGAAAGATGCTGGACTCCTAATAAATATCACTTATATCAAAAATTCCTTTACCCTGTGGTTTTTTAACTTGGTAGGCGTAAAATCCATCTTACCTTCGCCTGGGAAGGCAACAACATCGCGATAAATATCCCCTGACCACGCCCCTTTCCCGTACTCTGTTTCGATCTGCAACACAGGTAAGAATATCGTCATTCAGTAGAAACAAGCCATAGGTCTGTCACACCAGCATAATATTTCATATACCGAGTGACTGTTAAAATAAGAACTCAACGAAATCCCTTGGAATAAGGGATTGGTCATTATTTATCACCAGAGGGTGTTGGAGGATTTTGGTTGTGTCACGAGGAAATATACCTGATCCCACCCTAGGGCTCTGTTACATTTAAGCGATCCTCCCCCTGCATGATATGTAGTTTATTGGTCGTCAGTTTTCTATAGCTCTCCTCCCCCCTTTATACCCTGTTGGCTACTACTAATCCCCTCTCTGTTCCCCCTGAAAGCCATGTAACCCTCCCTAAGAAAATCCTAGACTCCCCCACCCCTCCCAGGCGATAAATATTGACTCTCTATAATATGTCAAAATTTCAGCTTTAAGATGGAATATTTGCACAAAAGCACTCACTGGAATATGTTGATCTATCGATGTATTGGACTTCTCTGGATGATAAAAGGTCTCTATCTGGCACTTATGATCCATTTCATCTTGACATTCTGGGCCTTTAGAAGTGGGAAACAACGAAGAAGGTTCATCATATGACAACTACTGTTTTAAGCGCAGGCACTCAAATTCCCAGGCAAAGGTGTAAGTTGAAGGGCGTAGCCAGCCCTTGGCTTCACGCTCTTGCCCCCTTTGAGTGACTATCTGTGTTGCCGCGAACGGTGACAAACCATATAAAATCAAAACTTTTAATTAAAAATTCTTCGCAAGGCTTAGAGAAAACTCGCAATCAGTCTAACAGTATCTAATGCAACTTTGAAACCAAAAATAGAGAAAAACTGAACGATATATAGAGAGAGATTTTAACTCGGTGATCTCGTGGAACCGTTCGAAGATGCCGCCACTGCGCATGCACAAAAACTTAGATGTTGATTTTCTTCTAACCATTTTCACTGCATCACCGCAGTAGGGTAGGACTAGAACGGAACAAATGCGAACCATGCGAGTATTCCACCCAATAAATCCCACCCATCCCGCCCCAGGGGAGGACATCCATCACACAGTAATCTCGTGCATAGGAAATTAACGTCTCCTACCCCTAACCCTGTAGGAGACGGGACCTCCATTTATTCGTCCCTATCCGAGAAGAGTAGAATATCTAACCATCACTTGATGTTATAGAAAGGTATCATATTCTACTCAATTATTTTAAGACCTTCAGTGTTGGTCCGGCCGGGGCATCAACCCTCGACCTCCCGCACAACAGTCCAGCGCTCTATCCATTGAGCTAACTGGGGAGGCGGTATGGGTTCCCATACAGATGTCCTGTATGGGAACCCAGGCGACGGTCGCGCGTCGACCAGCCGCCACAATCTGTTTGAAAAGTTACAGCCAAGGCCACATGGATCAGTGTCAGAATCTGAGCAACTGTGCACCCATCCCTCCCCTTCCCTAACCCAACAATAGTCTAATAGTCTGATGAAAACAAGTTAGGGTTGATGGTTGGTTAGGGGAGGGGTGGGTGCACAGCTCCTCAGAAACTGACATTGGCCAGGCCACACGATCTCTTTAACTAAGGTTTCTTTTTCAATAGGCTGAAAATACGCTGCAAGAAGATAAAAAAGACCTCAAAAGTTGAAAGTACTTTATAAGACCGAAAATATCTTCAGCGGACTTAGCGATGTTATATTTTAGACTTAAGTTAAAAATATCTCACTTCGCTCGCTCGCTAAAGAAATTATCAACACTCGATTAAACTTTTTTCATGCGCGGCAGTACGAAATCCGTTTTTTTTTTTTCATATTTTAGAAGACATCTTACCTGCGATAGCCATGTTGGAAGACCCAGTATCAATCAAAAACTCCAGCTTAAAGAAGGGTAATGGAAAAGTCAGGCCTTATTTACATAAGTAAGATTCGTACATTGAATTCGATCTATGCGTGAGAATAATTCCTCCATTGTTTTATAAAGCGAAAAAGATGACGTTTAAGTATATTGTTAAGCACAAAGGTGACGAAAAGAAAGAAAAGCACAAACTGGGAAACACTGCCTATTTAAAAACGAGTTTCTCAGAGCTATTGTAATTTGAAATGTATGTGTGGTGATCATTGTTTGGAACCCTTCCCCCCTCCCCCCAATCAATAATCCTGGATCCGCCCTTAAGAGCCCAGTGCACTCATCGACTGGCCAACGTCTTTCCGCCTTTAAGTTATCTAGCAGCTAGCTTTCCCTTCTCTCGCGACTGGCTTGTCTGTTAAACAATATAGTTCTAGTGATAACGATTAAAGCGAAGAAACATTTTATTTGTGTTCTCATGATGAACAAATACATTACCCGTTGTGGGGGAGTGCCTAGATCCAACTCAATAACATAAGCATACGAGGTACTCTAAAGGAAAACAAATAAAAAAAAAAAAACTGGGTAAAAACGATGATGGAAATAACTGTGCACGAAAATAGTCAAATATGAAACGTGCAAATTAAAATTAAGCTGACGGAGAAAAATAAATCGCTAGGCGCGTTTGGGTGTCGCATTACATGTTCACGCAAAATCACGTAAAAATAAACAATTATAAAACAACATACGCGAAGAGTGAATTCAATTTCTTCTTGACCGCTTTCTGATGTAGGCGCAGGTGTTGTAGCAACAGCAGTAGTGTTTCTATGCCTGTGATGTTTGGTCTTTCGACGTAAATCAAATGACAGCATCGTAGACTTTTTCTGTTTAATTTTTGGCGGAGCCGGCGCGCTCGATGCTAAAGGCAAAAGGAGAAGTACAAAAACCATCCATCGAACGAACATAACCACAAATCCACGTACTTAGACATCGAAGAGGATCAAAAGGCCATCAAATTCGGCAGCGAAAGTTAAAAGGCAGTTGAATAATCCTCCCCTATTTTGGGAAAAGTTATTTTGGGCCCTCTCGCCAGCGAGGAGTCAATAACCGTGTGAACTCAGGCTTGTCGTCATTGAAAAGAACACCCGTAAGTTTTGACAGCTCTGTAATAATACAAATTCTACGCATGAGTTACTACTTTTTATCGTATTTATGAATTAAAGCTGGACCTTGAGTGAACAGAGAAAAAGTAACATACTTATTTAATTAAACACAATTAGGGTGGAAGAAATATCACAATCTTGAAAGCTCTTGCCTTCCATCCCCATGGCTCAGGTTCGATCTTGGGATTCTGATGACACAGGCGGGTTAAGTTTCTTAATAGAGAGATTTAGCACGGCATTTATGTAAAACGGCAAACGTCAGCTTGTCCTTTCACGTTTCACGTAAAATAGCGTGAAACTTTCTCCTTTAGCCTCGTGTGAGCTCACGTCATGGTTAATTTGAAGGCGCTCTTTTATGACTGTTTCCGCGGGCAGTTAACTTCTATTCTGTCAGAGAAAAAAAGAGAGTTCTTCGGTTTTCGTCCGTCTGCGAAAACAAGTTTTCCAAATTATGTTTTGTGTAATCTGATACGTTGGAAGTTCAGTGACCTCGTACAAATGTTACAACCTAACTCCAACCTATCATCGGTTTTTTAAAACCGAATTGAATTTAAAATCGAATTGTTTTAAAAAGCAATTCGATTGAGTATCCAAAGGAATTCGGGATTGTTTTGTTTAAACTTTACTTCGCTCTGTGATTGGTCTAAAAAACTTGCACCATGCACCCTTACAACCAATCAAATGTAAACCAAAAACCAATCACGACTTGTTCGTTGGCGTTTTGGTGCGCTTTAAGCCGTTTAGTTGATTTCATTGTGAGTTTTTATTGGCTTTTAAAGGTATTTCCTATCTTATGATGGACCGTTGTAATTGCCTTCACAAATAAAATTTCCAACAACAAGTTTATGAAAGCCGGGGGCTTCCAACTGACTTGAACCGAGCTATGCTTAACGAACGGAGCTATGAAACCATAAACTGCAACCAAGATCTATAGTGAAATCTTGTTTCTGTCGAAACTGATGGATAAACTCAAAATGAACATATTCTTTTGAAAGTCTGAAAGTTAAACTACAGAGATTCATAAATAAAAAAATTCTTTCACAGTAATTTGCTTCCGTTAGACTTCCAGAAAGTATGGACAGGTGAGGAAAGGATAACAGAAAACGTTAGGACAATATGGCGTACGAACAAAAACTAAATTTATATTATTTACATATTATAAGTTACAGTGCTATCAGCGAACACCTTATTAATAATATGTTCTCTTTTCGGCTAACATCGCAAATTGAAATGATTCGAACAAATCTGACAAACATACATCATCAAATCCACGACATTTATTAGGTTTATGAAGAAAAAACTCATCTGAAAAATCTTAGGTACGTCACTCCCCCTCCCCCTTCTCAACACTCTCCAACCCTACCCTGCCCCCCCTTCCTAAGCTCCAAAACAGAGCTAGAGGTAAAGAAAGGGGAAAGTGGAGGATTTGTTTTTTGGGGGGGGAAGGGATCAGATGGTTCTCAGGGGGAGCGGAGAGGGGACTGTAGAAAATTGACCCCCATTTAGGGGGGATCCTAAAGATGTTACAGAGCAATAGGAGAATCAAGTAGATTTTATTGTGACACTTCCCCCCTCGTAAGCGACAAATAATGACCTTACGCAAAAACTGGAAAAAAGCTATTTTTGCTTCCAGTGCCTATGCGACCGTTTCCCTCTCGTTTTTAAATTTTGAACACAATATCTGGAATTTGTCCATCAGCTGTCGTGGTGCCATTGAAGCTAGCTTCATCAACGTCAAATCTAAATCTTACTCCTTCAGTTACAACATCTCTCATCCCGTCCGTACCCCCCAACGTGGTCGGTCCTTTGAGTAAGACCCTGATGATGTACGGACGATGACCCCTAACGATGACGGGCTCATCAAAGAGAATGTCATGCACGCGTTTGTTGACATCGGCAAAGAACGTTCCCTCGTAAGTGCACATAACATCATTATGCGAATCTAGAAGCTCTACATCAACGCTGAAAGGACTTGAACAGTCTTCTTTGTTACTCACTCCGTAGAGACCAACACCAAGCACAGTTATATCACGATCGACGGTAAATTTTATACTATCAACGTTTGTTCCTTCGCAAAGCCAATCTTGACCGTAAGTGGGGAACCGCGTGCAACGATAAACCCTGTGTGCTCCGGGACGAGGTTGTGTCAAAAAGTTCTTGACTTTAGTATCATCTTTGGAGCCAAAGTAAAGAAATATATTGATCGTTTCTTCAGAAGTGAGAATTCCGGATTGTGCTGCGTCTTCTGAAAACTCCTTTAGAGTCATCACTGGGAAGCGAATGAAATTCAGAGCGCTTGACAGTACACTCCGTTTATTTTCTGGTGTTGGTGGAAGAATTTTACGATTGCATTCCCCTTCTGCCCAGCGTTTTACTGCTTTAAACAGATCCGCTTCGAGCACCGTCAGAGTGTCACGTGTCAACACCGCTAGCAACGTCTGATGATCGATTTCGGTAAACGCCTCAGACGACAAAACTCGAGCTGTTTCCCTATCGATAATTTCCCAGCATTTCTCTTCCAATTTTGGCTCGCAGAAATAACGCGCTTGCGCAAGTAAAGTGAATGCATTTTGATGGTCGATGTTCTCTTCTAGAAAATCCACGCACCTCTCAGCTAAAAATGGGAGGATGTATTTCTTGGCCAGGTACAGAATGCCGAACACGTTCGATGGATCGATTTTTGCTTCATCGTAATAAATGTATCTCAGCAGCTCTAAAAAGCTGCCCGCTTCGCAGTCCCCGATTTTTACCTCTTTCCCCTGTTCAGCCATCCTGCCGTAAAACATGGCGTAGAATACGGGGCTACTAATCGCCATCACGTACTTGTGCGCTGGAATCCTCAACTTGTCACATTTTCCGACGAGAAAATGCACATCACTCATAAGTTCATTGTTGAACATGTGACGATTTCGCTCGACAATGTTTTTTTTTTCTGTTTGCCAGTTTTCATCCTCTTGGTAATTTCTGTGAGTACATCCCGCCATTTTACAGCCAGGGGTTGTTTTCTTTCCGTTGGGAAAATTCGTTTTCGTCGAAATCTGTTCCACCTGTTTATATTTGGAAGGCCACCAGTATATTTTTTGAAACCCATTCAATACACCACTCAAGCGCTACATTTTAAGCCTATCAGAGGTGAGAAGATCCGCGAACCAATCGGATCGAATTCAAACTTCAAATAAATAAAAGTATTTCATTGTTTTAGCAGGTTCTCTTCTGAATTCGATCCAATGGTTAAGAGAGGTGTCAGATTCAGTATCGATCAAGAACGGAACCTACAACAAGGAAGTCAGCATCACACTTAAACAGTGTGGATGCACCTCGTGCTAATTGCATTGTTTTGAGAATGATAACAGTCAACGGCGAATCTTTTACACAGTGAGGGTTACCACTGTAACAATACACGTAAACGCCCTCCTTAGGGGGGTGCTGCTGGGTGAGGTTTTATTCTCACGACTGGATTAACCATAATGGGGTTGAATTTCAATAGATCTACTAGAATGGGGTAGCACATTTTTTTGGTATTTAAGGAATAAGAACATTATGGTAAGCAGGCATTTAAAAATGGGAAGATTCTCGGTGAAAAGGTTGTTACTGTTTACCCAAACGTGATAAGGATGGGGTCTAAAATTGACCACAGGGTAGGGGTAAGGGTTCTGAGGGGCCAGCGGTACATACCCTGAAAAAATTGACCCAATGACACAAGATCTGAGTGGCTCCTTCTAGATCGGGATTTTGCCATATGGACCGTTCCCACGGAAACAGTCACAAATCGTGTATTTTTTCTTGTGAAAGCCGGTAAATACAAAATAAATAAGTCTGCATGGTCTTAGTACTTTGCTTGCTCGAGCTATAATGGAGAATATTACTTCCCCCTTAGGGCTCTGTGATTAATCTACTGAAGTACCCCCTTTTTACTCTGTTGGCGACGACTGGTCCCCTCTCCGTGTCTCCTTGCCTCCCTGAAATGCTCCAACCCCCTCCCCCCCCCCCCCCAAAAAAAAGAAAAAGTTAATAATGACTGGTTCTTAAGTATTTTTCGAGCTCTTTAGACATAAGGATGCAATTCAGTTTTTGGCATAAGTGTCATAAGTGTCACTGGTTTATCCAGGTTTTGTCATAAAGAAAACGATAATTCGTGTGAGACGTCCCACTATATTTGCATGTTGTCAGAAATCGCACCAGCTGTTATTTCAAAAACAAGGTGTCTTCAAGGCAAGACATTAAAACCCCTTTTCAATTTAACAACAACTGGTATAATAGCGTTCCGTTTTTTACCGCATCAGTTGAAAAAAATTTTAGGGCAAAAATAGTTATATGTACGCTGGCGAAGGGTTGTAACGAAATAAAGTAGAGATTAATAAAAAAGAGAAAATTATAGTCGCTACTGAACAGCAAACTACGCAAATCTTTTTCTTGTTTAGGTGAAGCTGAGAGGCTGGAAAAATAAACAGTTGAAGGTAGCAAGTTAGAGAAAGAAAGAAAAGCGGGAAACAACAGCAAATCGACGTCTGGTGAAATATATCACTTACGCAAGCAATTAAAATCTACCCAAAAATAAAACTCTAAAAACTCTCAAAATATGATCATAGCGAACTTTTCACATCCTCCAACATTCCAGAATTGCCTTAAATATCTGAAAAAAAACACGTATGAAAATATTTTCTGGAAAGGTATCTTTCAACCGGTCAGATTATTTTTATCTAGGAGCCACTGTTTGTAAGAATCTCAAACCTTTCGCTCATAGCGGGCAAATTTGCACGCCGCTCTCCGTAGACAACTACAACTGTGCGCCCTAGGACGCAAGGAGACCACTGGCTTGCCAAAGTTCACTGCTCTGATTTGAAATGAACTAAAAGCAGCTGTAATGGGAACCGCAGCCACAAATTTAGCGAGCAACCTCGTATATTCCCAGTGAGAAGACTGGGGTGTCATTGTGGTCTAGTGTATATCTCACTTAGTTACGCTGCCACAACTCAAATCAAAACCTTTGCAACTTAAGACTTAAAACAGGGATGTGTTTCGTTTACAGTCTATCCAAAAGTTAACAAAAAATGCTATTTCGATATTTCGCCAGTCGCGAGTTTGTTCCTTGCTCTCCAAGTCGCTATTGTTAACGCGGTGAATAGAGATAAAGACACGTTCATCATTAAAGTAAATATTCTAGACACTCTATTTGTCCTTATATGGCCTCGTATACAAGACCTTTGTTTCTTTGAAAAGAAAATACACCTAAAACAGGGAAGCGTTTTAAATGAGATTTGAAAAACCCAGCCCGGCAAGATAATAGTTTATTCGAGGCTTTGAATATAACTTGAAGCAAAAACGGAAGATTATTAACTTTCATTGGTGATCCAGAGGCGCCACCCTACTTACACAATCTAAATGGCTAACACCCACCTAATCTAAATTTAGATCAGTGGGTTCAAGCCGTGTCAAATGATCATCTAAGTCTTCCCAGTAGCTTATTAAATATGCATAAACATTTCGACCAATCAAATCCCTCACTCATCGGTGAACAAGCCAAGGTGATCGCTGCGAAATGCGTCGGTTAAAGCCCGTCTGCCTTGATGTGAAGAATATTGGGCGCGATGGAAAGAAAACCACTGTATCGATTCCGCTGAGAGTGGATCTTGGTAAGCAGCCTCATAAGAGTACGGAGGAAAATAGTCAGGACACCAACAGTCTAGTAGAACAAGATGTCCCTCTTGACGATCTCGACAAGCAGGAGCTCTCAACTCAACAGCAAAATCGTGTTTTGAGTATCTCTGCTAACTGGGAAAAGGTACGGGAAAAGTTGCTGAACTCGTACATCGAAGAACAGCATCTTCCAGACAAGATTGACTGTGTGAACTGTCAAAAGAGCATCGCTACAACACGATGTGAATACTGTGGCCCTCGCCAGTACTTCTGTGTTGAATGTGCACGAGCTCTACATGTCAATCGAAACAAGTTTCATGTACTTGAGCAATGGAAGGTGTGTATGAATATTTTGGGGCCGGTTGTCTTCTAGCTACTTTTAGTGTAACATATCTAGTTAAACTGTACTTTTATCTACTTCTTACTTTCTTTATTTTATTAGGATGGGTATTTTCTCCTTTGTATGCAGATGAGGCAACTGTTAGCTATGGCCATACGTGCAGAACCGCAACAGTAAAGCTGTTCAGACTTCTGGATGCCTCAGGTCAGCTCATTTCATTTATAGTGGTTAGAAAATACTAGAATGGTTTTAAAATGAAGCGTTCTTTTTCAATTTTATCTGCTCCTTTGTCACATTTTCCTGCCACTTGCCTAAAGTCAAGAACGCTGATGATAATGATACGATATTTAAATTCTCTCAATATGTCAGGGCCCATAATTGGCTGTCCAATAATTTGTAAGTATTAGACCGGGTAATGTCCTGAATGATTCCACATGCAATTAAGTTTTGTAATGATATGGCTTGCCATTAAGTCCAAAGAAAAACAATAAACTTGGCTTGCATCTATCTGTAAGAGCCTTTTCTGTCGTGCTGGGAGAATATTGGCCCTTGGACTTTTATGTACAGACCTCGCTGCACTTGGTTTGTACTTTCAAGACCTCGGGCCAATATTCTCCTAGTATGGCCCTCGCGGTTGGTTAAGGTGTCTACATGGCCCTCAACAAAGTAAGAGGTGTGTAAAGCTGTATGTAATGTTTTTTCTTTGTTTGTTTGTTTTGTTTACTTAACTTCATAAGTTGTTCATTTATTTTTTTATGAATGTCAGGAAATCATCACCTCAAATATGTACAAGTGTGTGATTGTGAGCCGCATGCTGTCACACTCTTGAAATGTCAGTTCTGGCCAGGGTCACCAGCAAATCCCACCACAGGTTTCAGCTTCAAACTGATGGAGTTTGTGGAGAAGGTCTTTCTTCATTGTCAAGTGTCCCTGCTAAACATCACAGAAGTGATCACAGAACTCAATCCTCAGCTACAACCAACACATGTAGGTTCGCTTGCAAAGTGTCTTTTTCAGACATATGACCAGACTTTTTTTTAATTGATTGATTTTGGTTGGACGGTATGTTTTTTTTAGGTGAGCTCAATTTACAGTATCCTTAATTCAGAATGATTTGAAGAATTCAGGTATGTGTGGTTATAGGTTGAGAGTATCAAAGCTGCTAATTTGTGGACGTACAAGGTCTACTAAGGTATTATTGATATTAGAAGTAATAAAATTATTACTACTATTATTATTGTTGTTGTTCTTGTTATATTATTGTTATTATTATTAAGTAATATTATTATTATTAGTAGTTATTGTAGTAGTAGTAGTAGTAGTAATAGTAATAGTAATAGTAAAGGCAGTCACAATATGATTTACAAGTGCTTCTTTATATAATTATTTTATTTCTTTATTTATTGTCTAGTTGCCCAGCTTAAATATATAGCTGTCAAACTCATGCTTTGCTTTTGTCGCTTTTGTGTTCATATGATTCAAAGATACATTGACTGTTTGTTTTAAGGTGAATATTCCATTTACATTAATTTACAAGACATATTTCTTGCTGTACATGTACATCTACTGACTTGCTGTAAGAAAAGAATTAGTCCTAATTGACATTTTGTTGTTTTCACGTGAAGGTATTTCATGCATCAGTACAAGCATTGTACAAACTACAATGCAAATTTGTACAATGGAGCTTGGTGTCCTATATGTCCAAGGGTAACCATACATTGTAATTTGTTCTGAAGAGTAGCTTGCACTTGAGGAATATTATTATGGCATTCATTTTGGGGTACACAAAACACACTCATCTTTACACTAGTGCTGTTGTTCTGCAGTATTCATTTTAAGTTGTTGTTGCTGTTCTGTTTTATATCTATTTTTCTCTTTTCCCCTCTCTTTTGAATAGGATGATGGTGTACTCATTGAAAGTATGGATGGGTGCTTTGGATTGTGTAGAAAAAAGGACAAAGGGCATGATTTAGGAACACCCAAACATGGAACACTCCTATTTGCAGACCAGGATGATGTTGACAATTTTGTCAACAGTTATGGCAAAGCTGGAGCAGACATGGAACAGGTCTGTATATAAGGTGATGCAATGCTCAGATGTTAATTTGAGAACTGTATGATTTTCCTTTTGGCCCTTTGAATTCAAGATTTTTTGTTGTTGTCCCTTGTTTATCACAGAACTGCAGTAATTTCCATGCTGGAGAGGTTCTTTCAGCTTTAAGATCAAAAGGCAAAAACAAACTCTTTGATGAGAAAGGTGTCTTTGGGCGAGTATGCAGACATGACTTTCCTAAAGGATTCCTTAACATAAAGCATGGTGAAAGGTATGGAGTATAATTATGTAAATACATTTTACCTAATGTTGTGCTCAATCCTACATGTATTGTCTCTTAGAATTACATGATAGAGCCATGATTATTATGAATTTGTCAAGCTGACAATTAGCACACTTGTATATACAGGAGCATCCTATGATTTTTTACACTGATAGCATCATCATTGTATAACTTTGTTTTAAATTTGAATGTCATATTATAGGAAAAATAACAAATTTGTCTTAGATTTTGTGTAAAAAGATTTAAAAGAAAAAATTGGTTATTGATTCACCTTTTCAATAATCTTTTCTCTCTACAGAATATCATACTCTGTTTATGAGCTTAAGAGACTTAGAAGTCTTAATGAGAGCACCAGAAGCAGAGTAATCATCATGTATGACATCGCTTGTCTATTAGCACACCATTTGAAGGTAAGTAAATTTTTTGAACATGACTGTGCAGGAGGCTAAATGGTATTTCTAAAGTGGTATTTAATTTTGTAGAACTGTCTAAAGTATTTTCTATTAAATTTGGGATGAAATAAAATAATTTATTACACGACTCGGGAAGTCTATTGCCGGTCAATATTCTCTCAGTATTGGACCAGGCACTTGGGTCCCTTTGAACCTCAGTCGTATAATAAATCTCTTATTAACCAAGCTTGCTCGGGGCCATACTGGAAGAATATCGGCCCTCGTTCTTTTTTGTACAGACCTCGCTGCGCTCGGTCCGTACCGTCAAGACCTCAGGCTGATATTCTCCCAGTACGGCCCTCGTGCTTGGTTAATAAGATATATTTATTGGAACAGTCTGGAATTATGTGAACTGTGGGAATTAAATGAAGATGTAATCGACAGAGTTATGAAATGAATTTTGAGCAGTTGGATCAATCAAATAAAACTTCATTTTTGCTGCTCACGTTAGTCCATTGCCTGTTTCATCACTTCCTCTCGTGGGTACTGGCTGGCTCCCAACAGATGGCAGTTCATAGCTCAGTGGATATCTAGAGCATTGTAATGACAATGTGATGGGCTGAAATCCCAATGGGGCCAGATTCGTTTCTTCTTTGTGTTTGGTTAAATTCCCATTCTTGCTTACATTTAAATTGCATGAATATCTGTGAGGATCACATCTTAACTTCAGAATAGTTTGTTACTTCTTACACAATTTTCATTTACATGATTATATTTGTTAGTGTTCATCTCAGGAAAGCCTCTTGGAAGGTGTTGATGTTGCCATACCCATATTCCATTGCTATGGGCACAAGACATCATGCCAGGTTAGTAATTATATATTAGTTTGACAGTAAATAGCCTGGTGACAATGTGAAGAAATGTGTGGCAATACCACGACATTGGTTAAATACAGTTGTAATTATAATAAACATCCCATGCTTACCAATGGGTGAGCAGTGTGGGATCAGAAATCTGACAGCAGTTTCCAAAATCAAAAGCAAATGATCTCCAAGGGTCAGCTTAGCAAGCGAGGTAAAATATTTAAGCACATGTAAATGTTCCTTTTAAAAGAGTGGCCACCCTACATAAACCTATCAGCTTTGGAAACACCGGCCAGTGAACCTTTACTCGAGGTTTATTTTACCTAAATTGAAAATTATAATTTTTGAGTATATAGCATGCAGTGTAGGTGGTTTTAGTGGTTTTGAGTGTTTGTTTTACTGGAAAGTTGGGAGGAGAATGCAATGCGGGAGGAGGTCTCACACCTACTGGCTTGGTAAACATATTTTTGCTCTAACTCTCCACTGTTTTCCTAATTCAAGATGGTGCTTTGAAGACTCGATTTGGAAATATCATTCACACTGCTAAAATCTGCCTGCACTGCAGGCTAGTACATGTATTGGCGGACTATCTCATGCAAGGTCCATGCCATATTGATTCTTAGGTTTATCTTCAATTTGATTGTCTGTAGATCCAATACAGTCCAAGAAGGATCAAGGGAACTGGATTGACAGATGGTGAAGGGGTGGAAAGGTTATGGTCCTTTCTGCGCAGGTTTTCCTCTGTCACTAAAGAAATGAGTGCTCACAAGAGGACAGATGTTTTGACTGATGGGCTTCTTCACTATGCCCAACATTTGTATCACAAATTTGGTATGGTTAATTTTATTGAACACATAACTTTCACGTTTCTGTAGGTTTTGCTGAAAAGTAGAAGATATATCAACTATTGACCAGAACTTTAGCTGGACAGCTTTATCTACCCTGTGTTTTCTGTCGTATAAGTTGCAATTCTTCATGTTTTCAATAAGGACGTGTGTTAAGATGTAAGTCGTGGTTGATTACTTTCATAAGCACACATTAAACTGATTCCTTTCAATGTTTACAGGTGTTACTCTAAAAGCAAAGTTTGCTAGGGCAGAAACTCTTCTACATGATGTAAGTGCAAAGCTTGAGGAACTCACTGAAAAACTTCCAGGTATACATTTTAAACTTTTTTTTTTTACTCATTGCATTAAAAAAACAGCACAATGACTTACATGCATGCGTTTCTGCCCGATTATTGCAATACAATTTGTAATATTTTACCTGTACTAGGTTGTGATGATGATGTGATACAAGAGTGGCAAAAGGAAGAAGTGGAAGCGCTGAAACCAAAAGAACACGGTAGTTTTATTCCTCAGCATTTATTACAAATCAGTAGGGAAAACAGTTTTTTTTTATTCACTAATACATTATTAATCTGTCACAGGATTAACACTGCAGTGGGACGAATCATATGTCAGCTTGCTCCTTATGTCCAAAAAACTCAGGTAAATAGTGTGGAAGTACCACCTACCAAATTCATGATTTACATTATAGCGAGTACCTGAGCTTTTCGAAAGTGATTAATGTTGTAAAAGGCGCAATTCCTACCTAACCAATCGTTGTGGTAGACTACGTGAAACTAATGTTTTAGTTGATTCATGGCATTAGCTATAATCCTTTGTGACTTCGGCTTGAATAGAGATGTTTTGTGGAGCTTTCTTCAGTCAAACCCAGTCTGGTCAAGTCAGGTAAAAAACTAGTCAGCTCAGTGGTACTTAATAAATATACTTTGGAGCCAACTTTGTTGTTGTTAGTCATTGCTGCGAGGATAGTCAACAGCCGTAAGTAGATCTCGGCCTTCCTGCAGCCAGCGAGTGCCCCCAGGAAAACCTTTTCTCAGAAGAAGTTTATCGAGTTGTCCCCCATCCGTCCGTTTAGTTGTGAAGGCAAAAACCCGTTTTCACAATAATATAACAAACGTATTCGTACTTCCCTTTCTTTCCACCTTAGCTGATATAATTACTCAGTATTAAACTGAACATATCTTGTACTTATCTCCACCCACTTATTTTTTTTTTTTTTTTTCAGAAATGAATTGAACTATGTACAAGATGAAGATGAAGGGAAGGTAAAAGATGTTGAAAAGAAAATCAAGCGGTAAGTCATAAAGATGCAAATTTCTTCCTTGCAGCAACGACTGCAATAATCAGGTTCTGCAGAGAGGGAATTAGGGGTGCCAAATTAAAGACAGATAATAATTCTCTCTAACTTGCATTTATCATGTACATAGGAACGAGAAGGCCATAGTAGCCATGGAAAAGAAACATCACATCAAAGAAAGATGGTCCGATTTCTCCCGTGTGTTTGTAACCGTAAAGTCACGTCTCTACGAGAAGAGAAAGAGCGAACTCTTGTTGAAGTTACATTGTATGGCATCCGAAAGATGTTTCTTGGTGGAATTGAAGCGAAAATATGCTGGTAATAAACTGAAGAAATTGCTATGTAAAATATTCAGTAGCATGTGTATTTTGGTGATCATGGTCTGCAGTAATTCCATCGTTATGTTATTGCGTATGCCAGTTGTATTTAACTGCGAGGCTATGCATTGTACTGCGATTATTTGAGAAGGGGTATGAGGGCTAAATTTTCCCAGTTTCCAAGTCTTACACATTTACATTTTTCCGTCTTATCCATAAAACTGCCACTGCATTGCGTCTTTAGTTATTGTGAACTTTTTAATTTTCAGATGGCCAAGCAATTGCCATAAAGCTCGCAAAGCAGATCGACAAAGTCGTGAAGTCCATCCACAAAACTTTGTCTGAAGTAAATGGGTATCTTGTAAATGATGTACCCCAAATTCTTTATGACGATGCTAAGGATCCAAGGAGCAGCATTTACTCTGAAGTCCAAGAGGAAGGAGACACCGTTCCTGCTCTTGTTAGGAGGCAGATAATTGACCTTTTCTGCTTACACAACAGGTGTCAGGAAGAGCTTGAGCTGTTAAAAGAGGAAATGAATCGCCTCGTCTCTTTTCTCCAAAACGAAATCAGGCTTATAGACGAATCAGTGGAAGCGCTTCTGCCTCTCGCTGATAACCCTCTTCATGCAGGAATGATAGCTTGCCTTAAAAAAAAACGGATGATTCACTGTAATCACATTTCCTCGCTGCTGCTTTTGTGGGGTGGTATCTTGGATTCCCCTCAACGTATTGATCATGCTGAGGTAGCAAGAACCTATGCTCATTTGAGTGGTATCGACTATCTTCCAGATGACGAGAAATCAAACGAATTGATGATGGAGGAGGATGTGAACGATGAGGCCTTTGTGTTAGAACTATCATCAGACAGCGAATTATCTGATGATGAATAAAGCTCATTTTGTCTCTGGTGCTTGCCAAAACCATACAGAAACAGCCGTTGTTTTGTTTATGTGCGAGCGCTAATAGTGGGTAAACTTCTCGGAAAACCCAATAAATATCAATTTATTTTATTAGCTTCGCCAACCGCCTGGGACATCACAACAGCTTGCGCCAATTATTGCGGGCCCAGTAAACCCACCCATCCCACCCCAGGGGAGGACATCCACTGACACAGTAATCTCGTGCGTGGGAAATTAACGTCTCCTACCCCCAACCCTGCAGGAGACGGGACCTCCATTTATTCGTCCCTATCCGAGAAGACTAGAATATCTAACCATTCCCTGATTTTATAGAAAGGTAGCAAATTCTTCTCAATTATTTGAAGACCTTGCATGTTGGCCCTGCCGGGGCTCGAACCCTCGACCTCCCGCACAACAGTCATGCGCTCTATCCATTGGGCCAACTGGGCGGCTATACATCGTGCAGGATTGTAATGACTGGCTAATCATCCAGTATGTTTTAATAAATTCTCACCGATGGCAAATTTCATCTTGGTGGTGATTCGTTGCAGTTTTACGTTATTAGGACTATACATAACATGTGTAGAGGGCACATTTTATACGCTAATGGGTGCCGAAGCTCCCTTAACTAACGGACACTCGTAAGTGGACAGCTCTACGTAGCCACCTAGTCAAAACCCCGTTTTATTAGACTCCCATACAGACTCTGTTAGGTTCTGATATGATTGAAAATCATGTTTGTGTGGATTGGAGTTCACTGGAGGTACAATTGTAGGCGTGGAAAAGATGTCGGACCATGAGTCACCGTTGTCATGCAATTTTGAGAGGTCCACCATTGTCGAACAAAAACAGTCATCTTTGTCGATCTGTACCAAAGGGAATGATAGATAGACAGAGATTAGCAAGTGTGGGGTGGGTGCCTCGAATATCTACATAAACTCTGTATTTTAATTATCGCTTTATATAACTTAGGTTTGAATACTCTAGTTGATGAGCCAAATACTGAACTCGGTCGTCGTCCTTTAGTACATTGTCAATTCAGACCATCCTTACTGAACTGAAATGACGCTTTTTGAGCGTTGCATAGTTTACGTAACCATCACCCGTCCAACAAAACTTTTTAGTTTTTAATTTCAAACTTCATTTGTATCGCTGATCTTATCCATAGAATTCATGCGGTTTTATCTATTTATTAATTTTTATATTGTTAATGTAAATTGTTTCGATAACAGCTGGTCCACATCAGCTATTTTTAGCTGCCTTAATTCAACTGCTATACCAAATAAAGTGTATGTATGTATGTATGTAGATATACCCATGCACCTCCTATCTTTCTTAGATGGCAATGGATCTCATTATGTAACCTTGCTATACAGTGTTTAGGCAAAACATATCTGGGTGACATCCATGAAATAGTCAATATGTACCACATAATTTCCAATTTCTGTTATGCATGATATCAAGTAAAATATATCAGTATACGTCCTTTGTGAGGTCAGAACGAAATTGACACACCCGTAACGAAATTAGCACGTGCCGGAATTACTGAGGAAAAGTTATAAGTTGTAATTATTTCAGGCGACTTAACGGATTATGTTGTTAAAATGGTAAACAGGCAGTCAGCGCTACTCTGTAAAAGTGTTCTGCAAATTGCGCAGAGGTTTAACGCGATCAATTGCTAACTCTGGATCTTCGCTTTATTCGTTATGTTGTCGTGTTATTGTACAACAAGTAGCAAATCAACCACAAGTCACACACGACGTCGATCGTCCTCCAACCTCCATGATACTAGACTATTTCTTAAAAAGTCATTTTCCTGGCGAAGGTAATGTTCAGTAATAGTTGTTATCGACTGATTTCTTCATAAAATTATTCTAAAGGTTTTTTTTTTTGTCCTTTCCTAGATAGTCCTGTAGTCGGGTTTAGCACATGATTTCGTTATAGCATATAACTACCGTATTCCTCTCCAGTGTTCACAATTGTGTATACGGACGTATGTGTTTAAAGATTATTTTTGACGGTGAATTCATGTTTCTGCAAGAAGATATCATAACAGCTATTTACTGTGGGTTGGCTAACCATGTGAAGTTTTTCTAAATTCTTTTAACGAGATTAGCACGAGCGCTGGTGTCCTTGCGCCATGATGACCATGATAATGTGAAACTTCTCCACTACATCGAGAAGCCATGTTTTTCCGGCAATCAAAGTAACAAACGTGGAAGAATCATTTCATCTAGGTAAAGTTGGGAAGGGGGGGGGGAGTTAAGGTGTGAGGCGTGGGAGGAGGGAGAAGGGGAAGGCGAGGAAAAAGAGACGGAACGGTGACGCACTGGGACACCGCGATTCATTTTTCTTTTTTCAATCGATTGCTGCTGGAAAGAAAAAAAAAAAAAAAAAAAAAAAAAAAAAAAAAAAAAAAGAGAAAACGTGTTGTGCGTGGCATATCTTCAAACTACATCTTTGAACTGAAAGACTCGGATCGAAGGCTGAGTAATGTTACAGCTGTCTACCTCTAACCTCAATGACTGGGAACCAGACCCCCAGACAAGCCACAGGGAGGGAGGTCACGAACTTACGCTGCTCTTTGCACCCTTCAATTGAAATGTATTTCCATTTCGAAAATGGATACGACCCTATTGATCTTGTTGTTCAATTTCGCCAAGAAAAGAAAGTGGCAAAGGATATTGGATTAACGCAAAGAAGCCACTTTCTCGGTTTAATGGAAAATCTTGTTTGCCATTTCCATGAGATCCGAAACGTGGAGTCGACAACCTCCATTCGTACAGGAATGTCAATGGAATTGATAAAGATGAAGATGTCCAACGAGGCCGAAAGCATTTTAAGTCACTTGAATGATCATAACCTGTCAAAGTTGCCACAGCGGAGGAAACGACTGAGGAAAAAAATTTATAAATACCCCTGCAGTGTGAGTATGACTTGTAGTTTTCAATGTAACGGACGAGACGGGGTCAGGAGGAGGGGTCAAACAAGGTTTGGGGATTTTGATATTTTCTGTCCAAAAATTGTCATATTTGCCACCCCTGTCAGGACACCGAAATTGGTGAAAAAAGTGTCTAAATCCCTACCTTAGGGCAAGTGAGTGTGGTCATTTTATAACGATTGCCAAAATTCATCATGCACCCAAGGGACATGAATGACAGAAAATCAAAACACCTACCTTGGGGACTGCCCTCACAGTCAAATTTCCATGGCTAGCCTAGCAACCCCCTTCTCCTTGGGCTTTATGTTAAAAGGTACATATGTAGCACTATGATGTATAACTGTAAACTAAAGACACCCATCTTGGTACTCAAAAGGATTCAAACCACAGAGGTGGTGGAGTCTGAACAGTGGTGTGAGAATGACATCTAGAATTATACCTTTAAGATGTTGATTTTGGCCCATCCCTTCCTATCATAAGAAAATACTTTGGGAAACAGTCTGCAACATTGCTGGATTATTATTTTATTAGCACAGCAGTGTATGGGAATCTGGAATTTTATTTGCACAAAACAATGTTACATACGAATAGATCACTCTTTGCAGAGAGATATTTGCAGGTGATATGTTGATGCTTGGCCTATCTAGATCTAATGATGATCTCAGCTACCTGTCATTTTGCAATTAAAAGCTAAGCAGTCATGATGATTCAAAATGAAATATTCACATATCTATTTTGCCATAATTTTATTTCCAGATTTGCCAGAAGAAATACAATAATCTTTCAAACCATTTGAAGCATGCACATAAGCTGAGTAAGAGTGAAGTTGAGGGGCTAAATAGGGAAAAGAATCAGGAAAAGAGCAAAGGAAATCAGGAAAATAGGTAATTTATTAAATTTCTTATTGTTCTGAGTTCTGCTTTCAAGAGGATTGTGTTCATTGTAGTTACATAGATTAGTGTTTTCTCTACTGTAAACAGCATTCTTAACCTTTTTCAATTCATGCTAATTTTGACACATTGCATTTTCCCTATATTTTCAGCAAAACCACGAGGCGCATGAGATGTTGTCCACTACAGGGATGTACCTGGGTTGGACGACGCTTCGATTACCACCTACCAAAAGTACACAATATCGGCAAAGATTCTGAAAAGTACTTGTCACTAGTACACAAACGATGCTGAGTTTTAATTTTATGTTAACTTTTTTTTTTTTTGTACAAGTGGTCTTTGTTACAAAATATGAAATGCATGTAACGTATTGTTATAATATACAACATATAGGTAATAAATTAAAAGTACTTTATACCACATTTTCTATTCATTTATAGAGTCACACATCACTTGGGTTGACCACTGAAAATGATCAACAAATGAGCAAAAAACTTCTAGGCTAATCATTATCTATAGTTTGATAATAGTAACAATTTAAGAACCACGATTAGGATTCTCTGTTTGTCAGCTGGCTATCATTGAAAATTGGCTTTCTGACAGGTTCTTCGAAAAAGGATGTTAAATTAAAGTTTACGTTTGAAAAAAAAAAATGCTACCAGTTTGAGTTCCTGTTTTCTGTCTAGATATACAGCAGTAGTTACATATAATTTGGGGGAAGTCATTAGTAGCATAGTCTATAAAATTATATGATGGTGATTGATAATGATTTCAGTGATTTGAGTGGAAAATGAATTCATGAGCTTTGAGTTTTGATATTTTACATTGTTGGATGGAATGTTCCTTTTTTGTTTCATGGATCTTGAAGTTTTGTCTAAATAGCAATTCAAAGATGTGCTCATATGTGGCACTAAAAACTTCTCAATGTTCTTCATGTGACTTATGATTTTATGCCTTTATAGTCTTGTGCCCACACTGAATTAAAGTACATAAATATTGTTAAATTTCAAATAATAGTGCTACTTCTTAAGGCAGCATATATTGCATTGTTAAATACTTCAGGTATATTAAAATACTGGTCATCTGAAATTTCTATCCTCTGCAAAAAATCTAATGGCCCATAGGGTCCATTTTTGATCAAGTTGGCAATAGTAACACAATCCTGATGATTGTTGAGTAATTTGTAGTTGGAATTGCCTTGTAAGTCAAGCCAATACCCTTTTAGCTTGAAAGTAAATGATGCTTTAACTAGTTTTGATGGATTCTGGATACTGTAGAAAAGCCAGAATTTCTCATCTTCTGACTCAGTAAACACTGGGACAATAAGCCCTTGTGCTTCTGTGGAGTGTTGAATATTAGCACCGACAGCAAGCCATGCATCATCTTCAAAATAAAAACTATATTCATTTAATCTTAGTCTCTCTTCCTGGTCAAGTCTGAACTCCACAACCTCTACATCTTGTTCTTTAATCTTCTCAGACAGTCTAACTACCCTTTCTGCACATTGTCTGTCCACTATCCTGGACAGAAGAGTGACTACTGTTTCAGGCTGCGTTAGAGAGGGAATAACATTCCTGTTGCTTTGCAAGTTGATATCTAAATTATCGGTAATCACAAATTTAATTTCGCTTTTTTTCTCCATTATGGCCTGGAGTTGCTTAGTGCCATAATGGAAGGGTTTCTTAAAGAAAATGCCATCTGGGAGATTTTCTACTGTAAAACCCCCACGTAGATACGGCACCCTGCTGCCTGGTTTCTTTATTGCTTCACCTACAGTGCAAAAGAAAGAGAAACATTGATTGGTAATGATAATAGCACTGAGTGGAGTAAAATGTAGGAAGTAATTGGGGAAGTAACGAGCCTGAGTACCCCTGAAATGTATGACAGTAAGTCATATTGACCATTTCCACATGTCCCATCAAACACTTTCTTTGCTAAAATGTGAGACACAAGGTAGGAATAAGTAATTCAATTTCATTGGCTAGTGCCATTTTCCACTGGATTTTCATTGGCTGCATATTACTGTCAGATTTGACCTGTCCAATTACAAGCAGCTGTAATGATTATCACACAGGCCAAATTGGACAGTTTGCTTATTACAGTATTCAGATTAAGGATCAAATAATCGCTGTTCAGAATCAATCAGGTTTGAGGATTTTGTTATAGACATCATCATCATCTTTGTTGTTACCGCCTCCTAGTTAGTTCAATAGCTTAGAGCGCCGGATTGTGTTGTGCGGGCTCAAGGCCCAGTCGGATCAATACTCATGGCCTTAAAATACCTGAGGAGAATTTTCTACCTTTTGATAATATCAAGAAATGGATAGATATTGTAGTCTTCTTGGATAAGGACGAATAAACTGTTGGCCCCATCTCCTGCAGGGTTAGAGGTAGGAAATGTGAATTTCCCACACACGAGATTACTGTGTGATGGATGTCCTCCACTGGGGTGGGATGTGTGGGGGGAAAGGTGAGGTCGTTACATGGACTGAAGTGGCTGGCAGAGGCGCCTGATAATGTTGACGTCTGATCTCAACCTTAATGACATTGTAAACCTTAGCAATTCAGCCCATGCTGCTATTAAGGTATATATCAAATAAGCCATTCACAACCAATCAGCTAATAATAATAATGATGACAATGATGATGATGATGATGATGACAACAATTACATGTTAATATCTGTACTATAAAGTAAATAATATGTATATTTTTTAACTTACTGTATTTGGAATTGAATAGCTGTTGTACATCTTTGTATGTGAACCTCTCATTGGTGCAAGCTAAATAAATAAAGAGAGAGGTACTATGTTAAGTTTCTGGTCTATTTTGATAACATATTCACCTTATTTACAATCATGAATAATCTCGTCAATTGGATGGCACACTGAATAGTATAAGCTACTGATATAAGCTTCTGCTAAATACAGTTGCTTGCCAAAAAATCAACAGAACACTTTCAAAGATGTTTATAATATTACTAATTCAAAGTAATAATATAATACCAAAGTGGTCTCGGAATTTGATGTTGATGTCAGGATTCAGGCATAAAAAAGAGTACCCTGCACTTGATCCAAAGTTGTACACTTGGCCTGAAGTGTCTTGAAAAATCAGAGAAGATTCACAGCCTAAGTCTTCCAGAAACATGATCTGTTGAAGTAGATGAAAAAGTAAAATGTGGCACGAGGATAATTACTCAAAAGGACACAAACATCTGCATGTTCCATTAATTACCACAGAGTATAATTAACAATTATTCGCCGAAGGAGAGGTGAATATCATCAAATAATTCCCGAGACGAAGTAGAGGGGATTATTCCACAATATTCACCGAACCTGAGGTGAATAATTGTTTTAGTATAATTTCAGAGCTGAACAACAGAGAAATTTCTAAAATCATAACATTTTAGTAACATTTACTAACATTTTATTTTAACATTTTATATAAACCTTGCAGAGCGGTTTATATAGCGTCATATAAGGAACCGCTCGACCAATCAGATTGTTGGAAACTCTTTGCTCAGCTCTGAAATTATACTAACAACAATTAGAAATTATTCATCCACTTTTAATAAAGTTTTAAATCATTCTGAATTTTCATGGTTTATGCTGCCTAATTGGAATTTGACTTAGAGATTATTTCTTAAAGTGATTGAAATCTTTACCTCATTTAGAAGATTTTTCCTGTGAGCTGCTATCAACTTAGATTTTTGAGCCTCACTAAGCTCTGAAACATCTGGGGCCTTTAAACTTTCTGCTTTTCCTTTGAACTCATCTTTTTCTGCAGATGTCATGTCATGCCACTTCTTGGCAGCTTCTTTGTTCTTTTGAGGCAAAGACAATTTCTTGCACTCATCTAGCAAAAAAAAAATTAAAGTTTTCATTTCCACAGAATATCAATTGAATTAGTTTGATTATTATGTTGTCAAAGGTTAAAAGAAGCTGAGGATGAAAACCCTTTTGGGTTACAATATAGAGCTCTGCTCTCCTGGGGTTTAGAAACATTTAACAAAACCACTGTCCATTATTGATTTAAATCTGGTATTCTGGCACCAAAATAAAACTAACATCCAGCAGACAAACTTAGGAGAGAAAGCTACAATATTCATTTCTTAGAAATAATTCACTGGTAGAGGTTTATTAATGATACCCATAGACATACAGGCACCCTTGGACTTGGAGGGGGGGACTGTGACCTCCATGCCTGAAAAAATTACACAATTTCCTAATGTGTTAGCATTAAACTGATGCAGAACTGCCTTAAAATTGATTCTACTGTTGCCTGAATTCTAAGCATCTTGCCTGACAAATGCTGAAAAATTCTTTTAAATGGGGGGGGGGGGGGATTTGCAAACCCATCCCCCAGGATTGTAATGCCTCTAATGTAACCCTATAATTATTTTAGCAATGGTCTATAATAGTTACAATGCATGTAAATAATTTGTTATTAGTGTTTGAAAACATTATCAGGCCTCTCACCTGACTTGAAATACTCTGAACAGAACATGTTGTAGGAGTGTGAGCCACGTGAACCCGTCGGAATCTTAATTGGCTTTGGAGCTGCTTGTACTCCAGAACTTATCTTTTCCTTTTGTCTAGCATTTCCAATCCATTTCTATATAAATGTGTCACATTAAAATAAAGTATTTCAAAATGCCTTAAGCTACAATAGCAACCCTTCCCTTTTCGCCCTCTTTCCCTTGCTGGCCCTATAGAGGCCCAGCCAGGGTGAATTCCTACAAGGGACATGGCCAAAAAAGTAGTGATAGCATAATATATGAAAGTCTGAAAAAAATAAGATCTTGTTCACCAAAATTCCGACAACAACAACAAGGTGGAGAAATATAGACAAAATAATGACACCGTAGCTTTTTAAATTCAGACAAGCAACACAGGGAACCTCCTGGCAGGACCTGACCCTATTAATACCCATGCAAGCTGCACGCAGAAGCTCTGAGCTTGTATACTTTACTTGATCAATAGATTGTATTCGATCCAGAACAGAATGATTGGCTGGCAACAAATTCATAAAGGTAGATCTTCTTGGCATGTACATGTAACAGTATCTGACTGCGATTACATAATGGGACAATTTCTGGTCACGCGTTGTTTACATAACATGAATTGTCACGTGCAGTATTTTTCCCGCCGTTTGGATGTATGTATTACTTTGGTCCTAAATAAATGGTTGAGTTAAACAACACAACACTTTACAGTACATGGATGTCGAATGGATGATAAATGTAACATTCAACCACTCTAGATTGAGGATGTAACTTAAACTTCGAGCCAGGATTCGATCGTTAGCTATCAGGTTACCTACTATTAACACTTTAGGTTAGCCTACTTGCCAGTTCCAATTAGCCAAACTTGTGCTCCGGTTAGCCTCAGAGCACTCAGGTTAGCCTAGCTAGCTCTTCTGTTGGCCAACAGGGCACTAGGGTTAGCCTACGTTACACTAAGGTTGCTTACGTTAGCTCTCAATAGGGTAACACAAAATAATTATTCTTTATAATTTATAATAACGAAAGAGTAAACGCCTATCTTCTTTTACCGGTATATTCTTGATCATTGATTATACTGCAGACTGCAAGCGTATTTTCGAGCATAAAACGGTACAAAACAATTATTTAAAAAAAAAACATGGGAGCTTCCTTTAATTAACGAGGCAAACAATTACCACAACGCCTCATTATGAATAGTACAATCGTACAGTGAACTTCCTTGACCTTGGTGTATGACGGGCAAAATTTTGTTTAAGATTCAATCCTTTAAAAGATAAGTTGGTGCAGTACATAGAGTGAGGGAAGTATAATTCTGAAGGACAATATACCACTACATCATTTACATATGTCGGTGCGCTTTGAAGAAAGCAGCAGTCACCACAATGATCGCTATTATTATTCAACGAGATGTAAATAAGTGGCGGGGTATTCCGCATACATCAAACATGGTAGTGTTTCAGTCCAACTAATAAATATCTTACCTTTACTTGATCAATAGTCAGCCCAGTTTCCTCGGCTGCCACACCAATCTTTCCCGTATTATCAGAACTGCATGTTTTCATGCCGCCGTCATAATATTCTTGTAGTTTTGACTTTTGTACATCGCTTATTTTATTATATGTTCTTTTGCGAGCTCTACTTGTATCCTTGTCAGTCATAATGACGAAGAAGCGCCAAAAGTACACGACAAAGCCGATAATACCTGAACGTCCAAACCAAGTAGAGCTAGCGAATTCGTAACTATTCGGTAAAGGATTTCCCCTTACGCATTCCAAGTGAAGGAATTTGATTGGTCGAAATGTTTATACATATTTAATAAGCTACTGGGAAGACTTAGATGATCATTTGACACGGCTTGAACCCACTGATCTAAATTTAGATTAGGTGGGTGTTAGCCATTTAGATTGTGTAAGTAGGGTGGAGGCGCCGAAAAAACCTCAATTCATGATCTTACTTTCCCCGTATGCAAATATAATACGATAAACAAACCACACTTTCATTTGCATGATTTTATTTTCGTTATTTCGAGACGCCTGGTTTTTCGAGAAATAATTAGAAATGCATGCGGTTAATTCATATTTTTATTAGTCCGAAAAAAAGTAATTAAAAACGAGCGAAACTTTTTAATATTCAAATGTTAGTCTACCATTTGAACAACTCTTTAAGCGTGACTAAGAGCAGTATCGCTTACAGCGAGTTTCGAACAATTTACTCTAGGTTTCAAACGACCTCGCATCTTTTCGTTATTCAAGAGATCACTGCTTGAGATTTCTTTTGTAATAACATTCGCGCCTTCAGCGTGTTGTCACAGGGTCCAACGTTAATATAATTTAAAAAGTTCCGGTAAGGTTTATCTACGAGAATTACTGCTCATAGAATTTCCCATCTTCTTGCGCCAGCCCTGTTTTATGTCGTGCTTAACCGGTTCGATAAATGTCTCCTTGAATGCTCTCTGTCTTTGAGCCTCTCTCAGATAAGTCGAAATGGCTTCAAATTCTTCTGGGATCGTAAAATCCTTCAGCTCTCCAGCTTCCTTGATGTGCATGAGTTTAGGCAATAAATTGCAGTCTGGTAGCTTTAACTTATCTCCGTCTAGGTATGCACCTGGGCTCTCCTTGTCTAAAAACTCGTTCAGCTTTTTAAGTTCCTTTACGAGCGCGGCGCGAAGTTTAGCATCGTTGTCCGGGATGCTGTTCCGCATGAACAAAGCGAATTTTGAATACAAATCGCAGCCGGCGATGTTGGCTTGCGCATTCAAACTCTTTAAATCAGGCTCACGAAAAGTTTCCTCCAAATATCCCACGATCGTGTCGGCGTCCTCAATTGGTTCCACATCTCCATGGATAAGAACAGGTGGTTTCAATCTTCCCTGGGTTCTTCGTACAAACTCTTCCCACTTTTTTGTGTCTTTTTTCGTCAGATCAACGAATTCTTGATGGAACTGGACACCTTTCAATCGCAAAATCATCACAATTCGCTGACTGGAAGGACAATCTCCCAGCTCCTTGTGAACTTTAAAATGGTCGTTAGAGCCCTATACGCAAAACACAACATTTTGTGTATTTAATACTGCCTTCACGCATTAAATTTCTTCACAGTTCCAGAAGCGTGACCTCCTAGAAGTAACTTACCTTCACGAATACCGTCACCGACATTGCTGCGTTTTCTCTGCCTCACCTGGACAAAATCAAACCGAATGGACGCAAATTTCGGTTCGAGCTGTAATTTAAACGACAGCTACAAGACTTCTGTCACACCTTATCAATAAACAAAATGAATTTGCGCTCCACGTCGCCGCGCATTTTTTTCTCATTCCCAGATTTCTTCTCGCCAACATAGAGTGCAGAGGCCTGAGCACGAGCACCGCCGCGCATGTTTGGCTGTCGAGAGGCAATTTGTACCAAAGACCAAAGTCAAAATTCTCCTTGGGATCTTCAACACAATAGTCAGTAAAGTTGGCAAAAATGTAATTTTTCCAACAACTTTTATTGTTTAACCTAAATGGACCAGGATTCAATGGAAACCCACATTGTAATAATTAAAAAAATCGACTCAATCTCCTCATTGTGAACATTCTTCTTCATTACCATACATGTTTTCGAGGAAAAGAGGTCGATTTAAGGAAGAATTTATTTCAAAAATTGAAAGGGCATACGTGTAATTTGAAGTGGCTTGCAAGTAGAACTCACTGAGATACCGTCATCGCAAACAGGTAATTGTCTGGATGGAGAAAGTGCCAATGAACCCAAACCTTCGTTGTAAAATTTCTAATTTTTAACTTCGTGTGGCTGAGAGAACTTTAGGTGAACAACAGGGAAAGGGTAAATATTTCCTATATTCCAAGATTTTGGTTGATTGATTAGAAATTGAAAAGTTTATGCTCATGCGTAGAATCGTGTAAACGAAGATTCCCCGACTGCAAAATCTCACTGAGCTCATAGAATCAACAGAAAAATGCGACATTTCCTTCTCACAAAAAAATTCAGTCATTTTCACAGATACAAACATGGCAGCAAGATAGAAAACCAAAGTCCAATCTCTGGCGTTTATGGTTTGTGTATTGTGTAAAGGTATTTAAGCTTCTGTAGCGAGGTGATAGAACAAGAAGCCGACGCGTGCGCGAGGGAAGAATCACCTCACAAAAAGCTCACGTATCCACCTTCACCCCACCTCTCGTCACCTCACCCCCCTAGCACGCATGTAAGAAAAGAGCCCATCTTGTCTGCTCCTAATTGATGTCTGAGATCAAACACTACACTAGAAATCATTAATCTACTTATAAAATAAAAGGAGTACACTGTTACACTAGTATATTCGAAATTTAAGTGTTTTTCCGTTTCGATATCCGTTATTCGTAATTCATATACTATGTCCCCAATAGTCCCTTGTCCCTAGTCCATCCACTCGTCCTCGTCGTCTTCAAACTCGGATGCACTTTCGCTTTCGCTATCTGCAAACAAACGAATTTAATGATCAAATACTGTTAATATGGAGCTTAAAGGAAATACCTCGCAGTGTGCACATGAATATTATCGACAGCTCGGATTTCCGCCGTCTTAGCTTTCAACCCTTTAATTGCCAAGATCTGATTGTTAAATACATTCTCCCCTCCACTCTAACTGCTACACATTTCCTTGTCAATTTAAGTGCACCTAAAAACCAAAATTTTTTTTTCCGCTTAACGAAATAAGCTTATTTTTGGAGTATTTCTGTGCAAAATTTTTTTTATTTGCTCAAATCTTCAATTTTCTGTGCCCAGTCAAAATACGGAAAAACGGCCGCCATCTTGCCCCACGACCGAGTTTAAAGAGGAATGGCTCTAGCGGGTAACGTGACGTCAAATCGAGAACACGAAAGTCTGCATTTCACACATTTTCACTTCAGTTTGGGAAGGTTGTAGCCGATATTGTCCGAAAATATGCCGACTAAGTGTGTTGTAGGAGGATGTAGCAACGTGCGAAACTTGCAAGAGGGTATCGCGCTTAAAACATTCCTCATACAACACACCTAGTCGGCATATTTCGGACAATATCGAGGAGAACCTTCCCAAACAAGTGAAAATGTGTGAAATGCAGACTTTCGTGCTCTCGATTTGACGTCACATTACCCGCTAGAGCCATTCCTCTTTAAAATCGGCCGTGGGGCAAGATGGCGGCCGATTATCCGTATTTTGACTGGGCACAGAAAATTAAAGATTTGAGCAAATTAAAAAACTTTTGCACAGAAATACTCCAAAAAATAAGCTTATTTCGTTAAGCAAAAAAAAAATTTGGGAGTTTAGATGCACTTTAATTATAGGACTTAGGTGTTACATCAAGATGAAGACTTTTACCAGATAAGTTAGAGTATTCTCATTACCTATTTGCTGAATAATGCATGGATATTATTAGGAGAAGTTACATGTTAATCACTTAGCTTATTATCTAATAAGGCTTGCAATCAAGTCGATTTCCGTCGCGTACCTGAAGAGTGGATGGCTTTCTCTCTTTGCTCCAGTGCTAACTGAAGGGCCCCTAAGATTCCACCACCTCCACCGCCGGATGAAGGCTTCGAATTTTTTGGTGGTCCATCTTCTTCTGATACCTAACAAAATTGAAATTGACACGCAATCAGCAAGTCTGGACATATGATATACTGCTCACGTGCATTGCAGCACACGCACTTGACGCGCGCGTGCAATTTCCACGCAAGATACACGCTTTCAGCGCGTCTCTGCACGCAAATACGTGTAACTAAAACTGCACACAAGAAGAGAGTAACATGGGTGACATTCACACGCATTTTTGGGTTCCTTGCGGAAAAGTAGTTACTTTAACGTCAACCATGAGTAATCCCCACCTTCTTCAACTGCTTCCCACTCCTGATCTGACTCAGCAATCCGCTTCGACCATCCGAGCTACTTGACCTCCTCTCTTCAGCTGTTACCTTCTTCAGATTGGTTCCCTGACAAATCTGATCAAGAAGAGCTCCACGACCTGGACCACCACCACCAGCTACGGGGGGTGGAGGAGGTGGAGGGCCACCTCGTCCCATTGGGGGAGGGGGAGGAGGTGCACCACTCATTGGTGGAGGAGGGGGTGGGGCAGGAGGGGGAGGTGCCCCCACACGAGGAGCTGGTGCCCTGGAAGCAGGGGGTGGTGGTGGTGGTAAGCCTCCACGTGAGGGAGGGGGTGGTGGGGGCCCACCACGGGACGGAGGGGGTGGTGGTGGGGCATTTCCTATCCTTGTTGGAGGTGGTGGTGGGGCTCCCCGTGAGGGAGGAGGGGGTGGTGGGGGCCCTCTTGATTGTCCTCTCGACGGTGCTGGTGGAGCTAGGGCATAATATGTAAAGTGTTAAAATCGCAATAAAAGCCTTATGATTCATGTCCCTCCTTAGAAAAAAAATATATCATTTCTCCCTTAGGGTGCAGCCTTATGTACGAGGAGAGTGTGCTGCTTAATTACCGAGACATCTGCAAATCGTCAGGTATTCTCTTCTTCTAAGATAAGGACAAAAAACTGTTGGCCCCGTCTCCTGCATCTTTTCTGTACTTGTTAGCAGGGTAGCAGGGGATATTAAAGGACGCACACACGTCTTGATAAGAGTAGGGAACATAGCTCCCAGTGTGTGTCTGGCCTTGGTATTATTTCTACAGACCCCCAGCCAAACCAGCTCTACAGCTGAACTGAGCCAGCTTGTCTAAATATTGTTCATTAATAAATAAATCAAAAAATAAAAATCAATTTTCATTTAATACACTTTTTGAACAGTTGGCGTGAAAAAAAAAAGATGTAAATCAATTGCTTACGTGGTGCTGAAGCTTTTTCTTTTTCTATTTCTATTTCACGTCTGACGTTGTCAATTCCCCCCCTACTCTCAACAAAATCATAGATGAAGTCCCTTGTCTCCTTTTTCTGCATTTGTTCATCAGTAACACCAACCAAAGCAAACAGGTCTTTCCATTTCTCATCCAATCTATCCACCTAAAAGGGACAAAAACTGATCACCACAATATTTCAAAGATTTGGCATCCAGCCCTGAAGTTTCTCTCTGATTAAAAAAAGACACTCCAAAGCTACTGGTCACCGACAAATTTGTTGTCTATGCCATTGAAAATTGCAACAATCAAGCTCCTTGCTTTATCCAATAGAAGTTAAATATCATATTGTTATATAAATATTTCTTACATCAAATCCACCTTGTGGATCCCAGCCAATATGTCCAACATGCCTATAATAAAGGTTTTTAAAATTTCATTACCCATAATTCTTCAAATAAGTGCCAGGTGCTGATTCAAACTATCAACTAAAAGGAGAGGTGTTCATTGGAAAAAGGGGATTCTATTGAGGGGGTGCTTAAAAAGTCATAAATATTTAAAGTGGCAGTAGAAACTGGTTTTCCTTGTATTCTTACTATTTAAGAAACTGAAGGGGGGTGGGGGGGTTGGAAGCACATATTCCAGAGGGGCACTCGTTTGACATTCTGGCCTTGAGGATTCCTGTGGGGAAGGCACTTTCTAGAGTAAATAACGAAATACGTTAGAGCAAAAAGAGAAAAAACACCACAACCCTGATAATCACCATTAATTTGCCGCAACAGAGGCAACAAATACAAAGGTTAGATTGAGCATTTCTGGGGGACTTCACCCTTTACACCCTAGCATCAGCATCTACATTCTCCATAGTCTTTTCTATATATTTCTTTTGGTGCAGACAAGGAGAAATTCATAGGGGTCCACGGGTTAGGCTTGTGTGCCCTAGGTAAAGGTTGTCCTCAAGAAGCATCTCCGCTTTTAAAAGGTAATTTAACAGTAAAAAAAAGTTCAGCTTACTGGAAGTTCTCTGGTTTTCCAATGTCATCTTTGGTGATCCTTTTCTTCGTGTTTTTCTTGCTGTTTGATGTGCTGCTTTTGCTTTCTTTTCTATCTTTGCTCTTTTTCCGAGACAGAGAGGGGCCATCCACCGATGAAAGACTTGTCTGTGATGGTGAATGACTCATATTGCTAAAGTTATCTTTGGACAAAAAAGATACCAGAACAAATTGTATTAGCCGAGATGGAGGTCCAGCACAACAATTAAAAGTTTCAAGGGCACAATTCTATTGCGTGTCCTACAATTAGTTAAACCAAAACCAATTGAAGGTAATTTCAGCAGCAAACCATACTGGAGGAAAATATCTGTTGCATTAGCTATGGTGTCGATGAACACTCTAACTAAGAATAAGTAACAAACCTTAGGTTTTCAAATCCCATGGATAACAATTTTTTGGTTCCTTTCCCAGAGGCCATAGGAACCCATCTGTAACAATGTTTTGGTTTTGCAAAAATTCATGGGAAACTGTTTTTAATATCTCTGCTTAATAAAAAAAGGAATGTTCAACTTTTCTTAAAAAGACATCAAAATAGAACTTGTATACTCTTCAAACAAGCCATGACAATTGTTGAACACTGGCCAACCTCCTCTAGTAATGTACAGTGCATATTGGGAACTATACAAGATGTTGGACAAGGAAAGATAATCAGCCAAACTAGCAGCCCATAGAAAACTAAAGAACTGCACTACTACTAAAACATCTTATCAAACTGAGCAAGAAAAACAACTTTCACTTGAATTTGAATTGGCAAGAGTGAATATGTTAATGGAAAACTATCTTTTGGTTCTATTATTTTGAGAACACAGTAAATGACTTAGAACAGTAAACAATCATCACTGTGAAATCTTACAGCTTGAAGTAACCTCTCTGAAGCATGGGAAAACATACTAAGTAACCTAATAATACATTTGGTTTTTTCATTTTGAATGAGACTGGTTGGAGAGGAAACATGAGTTTTCTGGACCAGTCACAGTGAAGTGAAGCAATCTTATGTAGTGATACTGACATTAGGAAACCAACTGACGCTGTCATGTACAAATTATTATAAGTGCCAATCATTTACGTCTCCTATTTTTCTAATTCCCCACCATCGGCACAAGATATCATAGTGGAGAGGAGTGGAAGAAAGATTCTTAAATCAGCTGGACCAAGATAGGTGGAAGTGTTGTATAGTATGTGCTTTAACCCATTAATAGCCACGGCTTTTGTGAAAAACTGTGTTTTGAAGCTAGTCGAGCAGATTTCGGGTCACTGTTGTGGTTTTAAACCCTTAAACTTACCACAAACCCATTGACAGCTTGTACACTCGATGGCCCTTTGATCCAAATGCAAAATGGCGGCCTGAAAACCTCAGGCACGCGCAGAAAGCAAAATTTCGAGATTTTTGGGTTGAAAAGTAATGCCCCACTTACAACTTTTAATTTTCTCTCTTTCTCCTGCCTTTTTTCCCCTCTCCTTGCCTGAAGTTTCCCCTCACTTGCAGGAAATTTAGTAGGTTTCATTTTGGTGTAGAGATTTTTTAAGGAAACTACTCATTATTTTCAAACCACATGCTCAGAAAGGTAGGTGGGTAATGGAAAAAGATTTTCGTGCAGATTTTCAGGTCAAAGTTACATGTTTTTTTGGCTATTTCTCCAATCTCCTTCACTCAATTGCGCTCATTCTGGTATCGTTTGTAAGATATTTTTAACCTGTTGAAGTACGTGCTCAAAGTCGTGCTCCAAGGTTAAAAGTGATGACGTCACAAGGCATAGAAAGGGTGTGGTTCCACATGGGCGCATATGGGCGCACTGGACGTCAATAGGTTAAGGTACAGAGCAGATGGGAACTTGTTTAGTCTTACCATTGGCCTGTAAAGAACTCCTCTTTCCGATGTCAACATTTCCCCCCACTGCAGGGGGTGGGGGAGGCGTTTTACCATGCCTTGAGGCATTCTCTTTTTTTCTTTCTACAAACAAAACAAAAGAGATTGAGTTGCTTCTGTGAAATGGGTGCTAAAAAGAAATGCTGATTATAAAACATCCCAAAAAAACCTGATCAAAAACATGATGATGAATTTTAAAATAGACAGCCCTAATTTGCAATAAATTATGTTTGAGATGTAGTTAATAACTGTTAAAACATTTAATTTAGTATCAGTGTATCAGCTTTTATCAATCGACCCTATTTCACCCTCACACTCCCTATAGAAAAACAAATTTTAACCAATTCTCAACAACAAAGTAAAGATAAGTCTGTTTACCAGCCAAGTGGTCCATCAGGCTGGTGCTTAACACTGGTTTCCATAGCATGAAGCGACTAGGAATATTTCCAACCCCCCCCCCCCATGGGATGCTAGTCTGTTGCAGGGTTATCCCCCAGCATCAAATTTGTTGGCACCCATTAAAACACCCGGGTAAAGTGAGGTACTGGGAGAGTAAAGTGTCTTGCCTCAGAACACTTAACAATTATTCTTTGAAATTGAGGGGAATAGTGGCTAAATATTTACCAGGCCGCAAAGCCGCAAGGTAAATATTCGCGAAAGCCACTATTCACCGAGATTGAAAATAATAATTGTTTTAGTACATACACACGAAGTGATCTCGACAAAATTAAAAGGAAGCCATTTAAAGGCAATTTCTGCTTCTGAAACTTTAGCAAAATGCAAGTTTATGTCCGCCATTTTGTTTTTCACATTATCCACTCACTCGGAGGTGTACATTGTTGATTAGCACAAGATAGCGAACCGATCAGATTGCTCTAAACACCAAGATCGGTGAGTGTGTAGATACTAAAACACAATGTCCCCAGCCTGGGCTCAAACTGGGACCACTTGATCTGTAGCAACCATGAGGCCAACATGCTCTTGTCTACAGTTATTACTGTTTAAATGTACATGTATTTCTCATACTTCTCTCCTTACCATTACATTCAATTTACATACTTGTAAACACTTTAATTGATCTTCTTATCGTCATATTTATAGAATTATTTGTACATAGTTTTTATAGTTTTACGTTTTAGACGTATGCGTCTGGCTCGGGCAATTGGGTAACCATGCCTCACGCAAAGACAATAAACTTGATTGATTGATAACTCCCCTCTCAACAGTAACACTGATAACTACAAGCACTTCACTGTGTACCGTAAAAGCCTGCAGATAAACTGCACCCCAAATTTAGCAGCTCAAATTTTGGAAAAAAAGTTTTTTGATAGAAGTCAAAAGAAATCCAAGAGGAGTCTTGAAAAGTCTTCTTCATCCACTATTTGTCAAACATAAACTCATCATTAACATTGCAATGGAAAATACTTCAGTGTTACCCACAATTTTAGCACTTTAATACAGTGAACACCATTTCTAACAACTTTGACATATGATTGGTCTTTTTCTGGTATTTGTTGACAGGAATTTCTTCATTTAACACATATTTTCAATAGATTTTTAAATTACAACAAGAATGTGAGCAGAACATTCAAAGCTTAGTAACCAGGCATTAGATCAGATGCTAAAATGGACATTCACAACACATTTTTCTAATGTTCCCGCAGATAAGCCACACCCCCGATTTCTAGCGACAACTTCTGGAAAAAAAGTGTGGCTTATCTCTTGGCTTTTACAGTATTCAGTCTTGAATAAAATTACTCTACAAATGTATGCACATGTTATCCTAATTTAATCATTCCTTCACCTTGGCGTCTCTGCTCCTTTTCCTTCAGCTTCTTTTCAATCACATTGCTAAAGTTTTGGGCCTCTTCAGCTTTTGCAAAATTTAGACCAGCATTGTAACCCTATGATACAGAGTGGCCATAGTATTACAGTAATAGATTAAAAAAGCAGTTCACTGATAGCAGTATTGTTTCATCGATTACATGACTTCTAGCTTGATGCATTGTTGCTGTACCCTGAATATTTCTTAGAATTGCAGAACCCAATAAAATCTCAGATTCTGATTGGGCAATAAAGCAAGGTATTTAGCATGGAATTGTGACTTGAAAAGAGGGCTATGGGATATTGTTTCATATCTCTGGTTTTGTGCTCACAATGAGATATAACAATATTATTGCGGTCTAATTTTTTTTTTAATTTTGTTAAAATACACGTCAAGGAAAACCCATTACCTGACTCTGGAATTCTGTGTAAAATTGTGCTTGTGATTCATGTGGTAATGGTCAGGTAACCAATTTTCCCATAAAACTGTGTATTGTCTAAGTTATATAACATGGACAATGCAGTACTAATGTCTCATTTAGTTTTCACTAGTCAAAAAATGGTAAACATCACACCATACACTATTGAGTTATGGTTGCACGCAGGAGGTTGCTAAGCACACAAGAAGCTAGAGTCGCTCAAGGCGATAGCCGAGAGCGACTCTTACACTTCTTTCATCGCCTCAGGCGACTCTTACGCTTCTTTCTTGCTTAGCAACCTCCCGCGTGTATCCATAACTCAATAGTGTACGCTGTGGTGTTTACCATTTGTTTTATAACATAACATTGATAAATCGTAGCTAAAGTGTACGCTGTGATGTTTACCATTTGTTTTAAAACATAACATTGATACATTGTAGCTAAAGAGTTCCCTTTTATTTAACAAATCTTATGTGACAAGAAAAAACAAGCGCGCGCTGAAAACTAGTCTTTGCATTTGCTCATGTCAGCAACGTACACCCATGGGCAAATGGGGGATGCTAAATTGACCAATCAGAGCGCGCGCTTTAATTTGGTTATGTTATAATTTAGTTTAGTCATTTTTCCTTCATTAACTGCAGTGGAGAAATAGTAGAACAGGAACATGAATCCCCTTCAAGCTAGTCCACCCAAATTATAACCCACCCATACCACCCCAGGGGAGGACATCCATCACACAGTAATCTAGTGCATGGGAAATTAACGTCTCTTGCCCCCTTACCATGCAAGAGACGGGACCTCTGGCTTTACGTCCTATCCGAGATTATTCAATTTAACATCAAGTCCAAATGAAGATCTCTAGAATTATTTCTGCTCTGATAGAGTAAACACATTCAAGTTAGGAAGACCAAATAACTGTCTCCTGCATCTATTAATTAGTTAATTTGGTTAGGCAGGGGACATTAAAGAACCCACTCACAAGATTACTGTGGTGTGGTCTGGCCTGTTTACTGGGAATTGGGGGGGAGGGGGCATCTTCAAATAAGTTTCCTTCGATTGTTTGTAAACTGCTGATGCAGTCCAGTCAAAGTCCCCCGAAAAGTGTTGTGATGTGTATTTAATCATATCCACATATTAATTTGCACATTATAAATATTAAATTATTATTATTATTATTATTATTATTATTATTATTATTATTATTATTATTATTGTCAAACTCTACTTTTTAACAAGGGTGGCTACACTGACCAACGAAAGCACGTATTTCAAAAATAGCATTTCGTCATTATCATCATAGTATAAAGAAATTGATTATGTAAGTTGTCAAATCTCGCAAATCTTATCACAGAGGCAATTGCTCATCGAATCCTTTTGAGTTATGTGTAACTGTCCACGGATAGATAGTTGTGTACTAATCGGTAAAAAGCTAAGAGTGTAACCTTAAAAAACAAAGTAGATCAGACGAATGAAAGTCGAAATTATTTGTACTTACATCAGCGGCGAAAGTGTGGAAATAAGGCCGTGTGGGAGTGTATTTGAACGAGTTGTAGAGCTCCTGTTCCCATTCTAACGACTTGGTCTACAATACGATGAAGAAAATCGACACATTGGCCAACATGATACAAACGAAATTGCAGTTGTAAAGGAACTTGTTCTGAGCTTACCACAAGACTATACATTCGAAGAAAGTACGATTTTTTCCCGTTGTCTTTCACAAAACAAATTACTCCTGTGGCTTCTTTCCTCCATACTCTACGATTTTCAGGCGGTGCAATATATAGCTGGGCTACGGAAGTCGCTAGAGCCTGCAAAAGAGTCATGATCAAAGTAAGGCCGGAAAAAGAAGAACTTGTTACAACGCGACGCCATTCTTGGAGCTAATTTTCTTCAACTTACCACATTACGGCGACCCAGCATACTAAAAATTTCGTCATTTTCGTACTGTTTAAGCAGTGAAGATGGTTTGTTAACGGTTTCACCCCTTGGTCCTGACATTTTGTGTAAGCTTTGGGAAGGCTTTTAGTACCTGAGTAGATGCCACATACCTTCGTTTGAAAACAGGCCTGGTTCCAGAACACTACACAGTTTCCGGGTGACGTCATGCAAATACACAAAAACGAGGCTGAGATCTTAAGAGTACTAGCTGCTGTCTAGAGAAAATGAGCCCACGCTTTGCCCCCAAAGTTGTCCCTTCTCGGGAGGATAAAAGAACGAACTCGGGAAAAAGACGGAAATCGTGCATCGTGCCCAACTGAATTGAAGCCGTCTTGAAAACTTTAAAAAAAAAAAAAAGGGACCCAGGGCTGCAGGCAGCAAAACGACTGGAGTGGTGTTCGACCTTACGGCAATGATTGAATGCCGATATCAGTGATGTTATACTCTAGTGTTCGATTTTAGACTCTACTTTCCAATGTTGGAACAAAATTTCAATTTATCAATCTTTCCGTTATATTTTCAAGTGGTTCAAAGTTGCGTACCTCAGATGATATGGAAACAGCGTTTTCAAATGTTTAACTTGTTGCCTTTTTATTTATTGTACAAATTGATATTATTAAAACAAGGTTTTCATGTTCGGTAGCATTATTTCAAAAAAATGATTCTTTAACAAAGATTACAAATAATATCTTAAATATTACGGGTAAGAAATGATCAAATGTTAAATTACTCACATGTCAGGCATGGGAGCAGGGCTTTTATGACAAATACACAAGATTGTGAACACAACAGATTGTGGATTGAGTGATTGACAGTCCCCATTCCGTACACATAATTTTTAAATCTAATAACTTTAAAAGTGGGTAACCTGTTGATAAGTTTTGCTTCTATGTTTCCCTTAAATGGCATAAAACAAAGCTGATTTTCTCAATCTGAGCAGTCGATAAAGCTGCTCCACACAAGAATAACCGCAAGTTTACTTTACGCCAAGCGTAAATTTAGCATAGAGACGCTTATACTCCGGCTATATTTATGCGTGTACGTAAAGCTGGCATAAATCTCTACTTCACACCAATTTTATGCTGTGCATAAAGGCCTCTTAAAGAAGTCTCGTTACTCTGGCTTTACTTCAGCGCGTAAAGGCTGCGTATAGTGTACCTTTACGAGATGTAAATTTTGCGTTTATTCACTAGCACTGTTTGTACTGATTTTGACTCCCCCTGCCGGCTCGTCAAAATACGGCACAACTCGTAGACATACTTAGCGTGCGCAACCACTGCTGATAAATAAATGAACAAAACATCCAAGCTAAAGATGCAAAGAGGCAGCAGGCTATGACTTTTTGAAGTAACAGTCACGTGCTCAAGATACTAAGATGGCTACTGGAACTGGTGTTATCAACTTTGATTTGACTCACATCACATATGATATTGATGAAGTCTACTTCAAAGTCTTTGTAAGCCTATTTTCCATACAATCACTCAGCTTCTCTCGCTGTCTTCAGTTTTTTCATCATTTGTAGCATTCTTTGCGGCGTCACTCAACCCTAGTCGTTTCTATTTTGTACTTACTAGCGCCGGAGAGATGGGAACCACCACAGTTGGCACGCCGCGAAGAGGATTTGCCAAGGTTTTTAAGTTGGACTTACAAGAAATCTTTTACGTTGGCCTCGGCCTGAACCTAGAGTAATGTAAAAATTTTGCTGTTACGAAACGCTGTCGATATATATTTCAACTGTTCTAACAACTAACTAGTTTTAATTTTAAACAACAACATTTCGACTTGTGACTCTTACCTGATTGCTTTTCGTATGCTTAAACTGGCCAATTCGAATACTTTGCAGTAGAATACGAGTGAAATAAACGCACAGTCACAAGTGACATCAATCGATCGACGATAGGCCAACATTTCAGTCGACGTGACTATAAACCCTCATTGATCAATAGCTGGCCATGTCCGATATATTAAAATTCTAACATGGCTCCGAGGCTCGGGGGAATACTAACAAAAGTACTAAATCATTCATTCATCAACCTCGATGTGATTTCATTTGTTTTATCCCCCCAGCCTCGGAGCCAAGTTTGAGTTTTGATGCATCGAAAATGTTCTAACAGTCCCAGAGTCTCTCAACCTCCCACTCCCTGGAGCGAGGGAACGAGGTTGTTGGTAGGCCAGGCTAGGAATGCTTAGTTCAGCTAGGAATTTCCATTCAGCTTTTTGTCTATAATAAGCAATGGAAGACAGGAAACCACAAAAGAGATAGAGATAAAAAAATTGGGGCGAAAATGAATAACGACGGAGAAAATGTACACGGATTATCATGACTTGTTTTGAAGCTGTAGCTGCTTCATCGAGTACTTGTTTAACACTTTTCTTGCACCTTTGGTTGAACGATGGAATTTGGAGCGTGGAGACAAGAGAAAAAAACAGGAACTTCTTCAGCAGGTACTTACTGATGACGACTTGCGTCACAGTCCGAATAACTATTTTTCAAAGAGGACTAAAATGTTGAGGTTTCTTCGCGATTTCTGCACTTCCAGTCTTGACTATGCACATTAACGCGAGACAAATGTAATTTCATAGTCCCATGGCAAAGTAATTGTCAAATAATTTGGATATATCAACAAAGTTGAAATGGTAAATTGGCCACCGTAACGATTACAAAAGCTGACGTTTTGAGCGTTAGCCCTTCGTCGGAACGAATAGAGGAATTGTGGGTTGTGTGTGCTTTTAAAGGCAAAAAATGGAGCTACGTTATTGGTGGGAACATGGCAACGAGAAAAACACGAAAAATTAGTGGAATGAAAAGCGTTCGTTGATCCCTGTGGGATTTAGACTGCCGGTTTGAAATTTTCCAATTTTCCATTTTCTGCCTTTAAAAGCACACACAACCCACAATTCCTCTATTCGCTCCGACGAAGGGCTAACGCTCGAAACGTCAGCTTTTGTAATCGTTACGGTGGCCAATTTACCATTTCAACTTTGTTGATATATCCAAATTATTTCGTTACTCCCACCGACGCAGCCCCAAATAGTTTTTTTTCGAAACTATCAGCCTTTACTTAATTGTCAAATAAATTGATTTCATTTCTAATGATAATCTTAGTTTGAGAACCAAACAAATTATGTACTTAGCGCTGAAGCAAGACCTTGCACTTTAATGTAGTTAAGTAAATGTGAACTGAAAGCAACTGTAGAGTCATATTCGTGGTACACTTGAATTACTTCCTATATCCGTCTTCCAATTTTCCCCGCCTTTTCTTCCATAAGTTTAATGCATGAGAAAACGTTAAGTGGAAACATTTGCCGATGATCCAAGCAGTAGATCAAGGTCCGAAAAACAACTGAGAGTCAGTGAGTTATGCAAGAGAGTCACTTCATAAGGCCTTCAGCTCAACATGGCCAACTTCTTCGAAGCTAATTTAACAAACGTTAAAAAAACGAACCCAGGCGACAAAGCAAAAGTCCCTTTGGGGCTTACTTACATCATCACTACCCTAATTATAAACAGCATTGCCTGTCCCTTGATAGTTGTGCTAAACGTGCTCGTGATAAAAGCTGTGAAAACAAGACGACAACTCCGAACCAACTGCAACATTTTGCTGGCCTGTCTAGCGGTGACTGACGCGGTAACTGGTCTGATTGTGCAGCCACTGTATATTTTAAGGAGACTTCTCCAGTTCATAAACGACGGTGAGAGCGAAAAGTGGGTTGCAACAGCCCACAGAACTTTCCACATCGCAGTCTTAACAGCTTCGTTGCTTCATCTCATGTTGGTTACTTTTGAAAGGCTTGTTGCGATCAAATTTACCATGCACTACTCAAGCGTTATTACTGGAAAAACCTTAAAGATAACAGTGGGTGTGTTTTGGGTTTTTTCTTTAATTCAGGGGGTTATTTCGCGGTTGAAGTATGAATTAATTAAACATTTGGTCGGGACTCCTCTTTTAGTTTCATGTATCCTTTTCGTTACGTCAACTTACGTGGTTTTGTATCGTGAAGCCCTTCGCCACCGAAAGAAGATAAAAACTCATCAACTTCCCCAAGAAGAAGTGGAAAGAGTCACCAGAGAGAACAAGGCGCTTAAGACAACTGTGTTTGTAATTGGTGCCATTGTTGTTTGCCTTTTGCCAGCTGTTGTGTCTTCCTTCCTACACATCTTTGGTGTGGTTCAGGGTAAGGCATACGCAAGTTTGACTTCATGGATTCGAACATTCACCATGTTGAACTCTCTTGTAAATCCGCTGATTTACTGCTGGCGACAAAAGGAAATGAGGAAATCAATATTTTGTTCAAGTTACCGGGTTGTGGATCCGGCCAACCAATGAAAGTGAGCAGGAAAAACGCGCTTATAAGCCCTTTTATTACATCGCTCGCAGCGCGCGCCCGTGGGCAAGATGAAGCGAATTCTGTGTTCTGACTGGCTACCCGAGCGTGTAAGACGGGCCCATCTTGCCCGCTTGGAATTGCCCACATTGATCCCGCGCATGAACAAAAGTTGAGTTAGAACTACTTTCGTAATTCTTGGACAATTTCGGCGACGGAAACTCAAAAAGAAAACAGAAACGACTCTCATGAGTTTGTTGTGCTACAAACACAGTTGGCTTTCTTTCCTGGCTCTCGAAGTAAACAAGTCATTCTTAATTCTTAGTAAAGCGAAATCTTTTTGCAATATAATAAATCCTTTATTAACCGAGCTCGTTCGGTCAAGATGACTGGATATTAGCCTCGTTCTTTTTTCGCATTTTTATGGACCTTGACCTCGTCTCGGTCCATAAAAATGCAAAAAAAAAAAAAAGAACTCCACCATCTTGTCTTCACGCTCAGTTAATAACGCATATATATTGAACTGGAATCTGACTGTTGGTAACGATTGGCGCGTTCAGTCATATAAAAACAGGGGAGATTTATTTACCTCAATTTGTGACTAAAGAACTGGTTACTGATTCTATTCTCTCAACTCCTGGCGTTTGCATTCGATAAACTCCTGCGCAAGCGCTCTGACGGAGGGCTATTAAAAACACCTGAAACATCAGTTTTAGAAACTCTTTATGGGGGTCAATTTACTTCATCAACTCAGTTGATAAAACAACAAGATTATTTTACATACCCCCCCCCCCCACTCCCCCCTCCCGCTATGTACAAGGGCACAACCAGCATTTGGCGGTTCACCAAGCTGTTTTTTTTATCTATTATTAGGTTATCATAAATCATCACTAAGAGTGGGGTCTAAAGCACCCCTGACTTCCCCTCTCCACCTGACAACGCCCTTGCATCATATAAGCGAGATACTGCGGTTCATTTCGGTACCCACTCTCTCTTCCCGAGCGTCTGCGTCACGAGCAGTCCGCACCTAAGGGGAAATATGATTCTAGTTTCATGCTACACTGTCACGCAACCATCCTCCCTGACCCTCTTCTGTGACGATACCGCGCCACAGTAGGTGAGCGCCCTCTAACACACACAAGAAAATCACCAGGCATAAACAAACCCGAGAAAACACGCCACAACCAAACGTAGGCCTACAAATATTTATAAAGACAATGACAGTAACTAACAATCACGATAATACAATAAGTTAACTTATTTATCTTAATTAATTTACAGGAATATAATAATTTAAAATTGGAGTACGCTAAATCTATTTACAAGAGTATTATTAAATAAAAAAAGTTTTTACTAGTTCAGTTCAGTTCACCTTGCGTCCGTGTTCTTGACTTGTCCTCAACTCTCCCACGCTCCACCAACAGATTACGTACTGACAAACCGAATTTCCGTTTCACAAACAAACCTCCCGTTTCCAACTTTGCATACTTCCCTCTTCGCTCGGACAACTTCTCGTAATTTCACCATCGTTCAGACTTTTCTTCTTAATTCAGTTATCCTCACTTCTTCGTCAGCTTACCGTCTGACAGCTTCTCTGTGCACAAACGTTCCCCGGAAAATGGATTATTTGTCGTGAAATAGATTTCTGAATGACTTTTTAGAGATCATAATGTGCTCTGATCTTAAACGAGTCTCTGTTCCTTTCAATTGCCCAACGCCCTTCGCTCAAAACTAATAAAACCTCTCCTAGAAAAAAGCACCCAAAAGTCTTAAATACATTTAAGGGACGCAAGGTGCAAGGTGCAAGGTGCAAGGTGCAAGGTGCAAGGTGCAAGGTGCAAGGTGCAAGGTGCAAGGTGCAAGGTGCAAGGTGCAAGGTGCAAGGTGCAAGGTGACAGATAAAGGTTAATTACAAAAATAATGGGTTTCGCAAGTAAAGACTACAGATTATGTAATAGGTACACTACAATACAACACAATACATTGATCCCATGAGAGTAAAAAAATTAATTACCTACACTTAAATAAATTCTTTGTTAACTACCATGCTTTCATGACACCTACCCACCCAAAAAATCAACTTGTCATTCTAGTGGTTACGATACATTGTCACCTGTCGCACACACCTCCCAACATTTGTGAGACTGTTCATTTAGTGCCAGTACCGGGGAATAGATATTGTCTTTTTTTATTGATAAACTCTTGCTCCATAACTTTTTTATGGCCTTGAGTAGGTACGTCAAGTTTTTAACGTTCATTTTTAACTCGTACCACCTTATGGTTTACACTTGAATATGACTTAATATGTGTTTAAGACTGTCAGTAACAGACCCACGACCTGAATTAAAAAAGGGGGGAAGTTTTGAAGAAACTGTGGTGCAGCATTGGTTGTTGGTATATAAAACTAATTATTATCAACTGAATTGATAATGGTGGCCACTGGTGATCAGTGGTGGTCACATGGTGGTCACTGCTGATCACCATGCTAAACCGTGCGTTCCAACTCTTGTCTACATGGAAGTTTTTTCAAGAGGAATGTGAACGCCTTAAAGAGATCTTATCCTGACGACCTTGTGCAGTCAACCATTCGCAGATTCGTTCAATCAAAAGTGTCTGAGGATTCACATACACGAATGGCTGATAAAAGAGAAGCCCCAGTCAGAATCGTGTTTTTACGGCTTTTATCACGAGCACGTTAAGCACAACTGTCAAGGGACAAGCTACGCTGTTTACAATTATGATAGTGATGATGTCACCAGGCTCCAAAGGGATTTTTGCTTCGTCGCCTGCAGTGCTGTTCATTTTTTTTCAAGTTTTTTTATTTAGCTTCGAAGAAGTTGGTCATGTTGAGTTGGTGACCTCATGTACATCAAGTGACTCCCCTGCATAATTCACTGACTTTCAGTTGTTTTTCGAACCTTGGTCTACCGCTTGGATCATCGGCAAATGTTTCCACTTCACTTTTTCTCATGCATTAAACTTACGGAAGAAAAGGCGGAGGAAATGGGAAGACGGATATAGGAAGTGGTTCAAGTGACCCTCGAATATGACTTTACAGTCGCTTTCAGTTCACATGTTAAACGATGAAAATAGAACTATATTTAATCTGAAATATTTTAAGGTTTTCCTTATATTGATGTTAGGAAAAGGAATGAAAATATTATATTATATTACTTTAAGCCATTTAATGCAAAAATTGTAATAAGCAGATTGATTATTTCTTATTTCTTTTAGCTGTCTCATCTAAGTACAATTTCTTCAGCCTTTTTCTTATTATGGTTGTGAATTTGGAAGCAGGTGTTCAGTTTCTACGATGATTAGAACATGTCGTAATATTTCGTGGTAAACTATGTTTTTTTTTTAATTATGTCAATTTGCTATTCAAGGAAGAGAGTAAATCTCCCTGGTAAAAGTTAACCTCGTTCATGAATTCCTGGAAATTCCTACTTCTTTTACTTTTGATCATTCTCAGACTCGTTTATTTGGATCAAATTCTATGTCTAATTCACGATCAAGGAATATTTCTTAAATTTTCATTAAAAACCTTCAACACCTCTTTCTTTACGGAGACCCTAGGTGTAAACAGCTTATGCCTTTTCATATTCCAAACTGAGTTTTAAATTGGGTGGTATGCTGTAGGATCAATAGCATATCTGGGGGAAGTACTCGCGAACGCCCCTTCTCCGAATTTTCTGTTTATTCTGTTGTTATGTAACAGTCTTCAAAGGCTATTTTCTCTTAAGATACCTTTTCAAGTATGATTCCAATTCTGCAAGTAGGTTAATTAGAATTTTTATGTTAATATTGTTTCTGTTCTGGCCAGTCTCAACCGTAAAAGTATGAAATTCAAGGTAGAAAATGATTTTGTAACTGCGTAACAACTCGAAGGCGCAAACTTGGTATGCAGGAACTGTTGTACGTAACTTTAACACGAAGGCGCGCTATACGAGGAAGTCTTCCCTGGGAAGACGTAAGCTCATTTGTTACTCACCGTTGACGTGTGCGGGTCAAATTCAAATGCTGGTAGACGAACAAAAGGAGCTAATGAGATATCTATTGTTTACTTCCACCAGCATGGTGGCATGAGGTAACGTGCGAACCACCTACTTCGATCTCAAACTTACGGTCAGATAGAAAGACAGTTTCCATTGGAGAAAGGAAATAAAAATCTCAAAAATTCTTGTATTGTGATGAAGACATAAAAAAATTTTGAGGAATGCGCCCGCTGTTCACTGCTTTGGAGTAGCTGTAGCTCAAGCTTACTTGACTCTAAGAGTTCTACATCATACGACGGTTGATTGACAAATGGTCCAGTGGGACCTAAGGCTCTTTTTATAGTGCGCCTTCGTGTTTAACGTGATTCACTGGCCGAGCCTCGGATAGTACGACGACGATGCATGAAGATTGACAGCCTTATAGTGTCACCCAGAGTGTCACCTTTAGCGTCACCTCTATAAGCTGGTGCACAGTCTCAACCGTAAAAGTATGAAATTTAAGGTAGAAAATGATTTTGTAACTGCGTAAACAACTCAAAGGCGCATACTTGGTATGCAGGAACTGTTGCACGTAACTTAACGTGATTCACTGGCCGAGCCTCGGATAGTACGATGACGATGCATGAAGATTGACATAGCCTAGTAGTGTCACCTTTTAGCGTCACCTCTATAAGCTGGTGCACAGCATTTTCAATCAGAATAGATTTTAAGTGCATTGTATCGAGTAGAGTTGAGAGCTGAGCTGGTCCCAAAAGGAAGAAAATTGTAGTTCAAGCCAAGAAATAATGGAACATCAATCGAGTGTTAGAAAAAGCGTCTAACTCACATTAACTCAACTACAATTAAGTGCAAGGTCTTTCTTCGGTACTAAGTACATACTTTGCTTTGTTTCTTAAGCTAAGATTATCATTATAAAAAAATTCAATTTATATGACAAATATTTTGCCATGGGGCTATGAAACTACATTCGTCTTGCGGTAATGTGCATAACTCTCGCCTTCATTCAGATCACTTAAACTAGAATGGAAGTGCGGTAATCGCGATGAAACCTTAATTTTTTATTCTCCTTTGAAACCACCATCGGTACATGTCTGCTGAAGAAGTTCCTGATTTTAACTCTTGTCTCCAACATCCAAATTCTCCTGTTCAACCAAAGTTGGAAGAAAAGTACTAGAGTATTACACGAGTACTTAATAAAGTAGCTACAGCGGGGTTTGTTTATCTTGAAAACAAGTCATGGAATTTTGTGTAAACCTTCTCCGTTGTTATTCATCTTCGCCCCAATTATTTTTAATCTCTATCTCTTTGGTGGTTTCCTGTCTTCCATTGCTTATTGTGGACAAAAAAGCTGAATGATCATTCCTAGCCTGGCCTATCAATGAAAAAATGGCATTGAAATTAATCCATGAGGGTTTAGAACCACGTCGACTAAATTGTTAGCCTACCGTCAATCAATTGATAGTCGCCAGTGACTGTGTTGAGATACAATGAAATATATGAAGTTCATATATTTTGAACTGCGGTATTAGATACATATGATGCACGATCCTCGCAGTAGATAGTGCTATTTAAGCAATAGCGAAAATCAGACCTGAAAAAAATCAGGCTTGCACGGGATTCGAACCACTGACCTCTGCGATACTACTGCAGCGCTCTACCAATTGAGCTAACAAGCCAACTGGGAGCAGGCCGTTGAGTTGACTCGTAATAAACCCGTGAAAGTGATAAATGAGATACAATAAAGTATATGAAGTTCATATATTTTGTACTGCGGTATTAGATACATTTGTATCTAATACCGCAGGTAGAGCGCTGCAGTAGTATCGCAGAGGTCAGTGGTTCGAATCCCGTGCAGGCCTGATTTTCGCTATTGCTTAAATAGCACTATCTACTGCGAGGATCGTGCATCATAAGTGACTGTGTTATTATTTCATTCGCATCATCAATGCAAATCATACGAATTGGTTAATTTAAGCACACGAAAATTAACTAGGTAGAGTCACAAGTCGAAATATTGCTGTCGGAAATCAATCTAGTTGTTGGAACAGTTGAAATAATTACTGACTGAGTTTCGTTACAGCAAAAGCTATGCTTTACGCTGAGTTCAGGCCGAGTCCAATAGATTCCATTTAAGTCCAACTTAAAAGCCTTGTCAAATCCCGTTGTCCTCTTCGTGCCGTGCCACCTAGACTCATTCCCGTCTCTCCAGCGCCTGCAGATACTAAGTAGAAACGACTAGGGGTGGAGTTACGTCGCAAAGCATGCTACAAATAATGAAAAAACTGAGAACAACGAGAGAGATTAAATGTAATGGGAGTCAAATCAAAGTTGATAACACCGTTTCCAGCCGCCATCTTAGTATCTTGAGCACGATAAAGTCACTTGACTGAAGTCACTTGACTGGTATGTCAAATAGTCACAACTCGCTGCCACTTTACATCTTTAGCTTGTATGTTTTTTTGTACCCACTTCAGGTCATTAGATAAAACTCAAGAGAATTTCTTCTGATTCACCTACATATGTACGCATAATTTACAAACAATGAAGCTGGAAATACCCTTAAAACCTGAGATGGGTAGACAAAACATACGAGTTCAAGACATCTGTTGACTTTTCAAGTTTGCCGATTACCTTCATCCGTTTTCTCCACTTTCAACGGCGCACTTCGTTTCAAAGATGTTGTCTTTAGCAACACCACACTTGACAATCACGCGATACCCTATTTTAACAAGACCTTTATTACGGACGATTTCGTAAATCTCAACAACTTGCAAAAATCGATCCACTTCTATCCATTAAAAGGATATGTTTTTCAGTCCTGAAACCTTTTTCATTACGGTCAACATATTCCCCTGTTTCCGACAAGAAATGCTACTTATCAGACTAAAAGCAGTCGCTGCTTTTCGGCAAAGTCCGTCGCGCGAGTAGAGGAAAAAAAATTAAAATCAAAACAAAACAAATTGGATCAAGCACGTTGCGCGGAACTCGAGCGCTTCACTCCCACCGTTCTGCTCGGCACGCAAACATCGCGTTTTTTTTTTCTTTTTAACTGATTTATTGTCACTCGCGCGACGGACTACGTCGATGGGCAGCGACTGCTCGTGGTCTAGCTAGTCGTTTGCAATGGGACTTCACATTTATCATTCTTAGCCATCTTCGTTCCTTATCGACCCATTATTGTCTCTTTTCCATATTTTAGTCTCACAGAACTAAGACTTAAAAGTCGCAAGAAAAAGCTGGACTCAAAATGTCGTTGCATAGCCCTTCAAAAGCTTCTCAAAAGATTAAAGAGAAAGAACTCAATTCATTTCAATTCATTTTCTGAAACGTTTAAACAGAGGATGTCTTGACTTGGATTGTTTGGAACCACTTCTGTATTCCAGGTACATCATATCGTCCGCTCCAGACATAGAAGCCATTGAGCCTTGGCGCCGAGATACCAGTGAATTCTAGAGAAAAAAAATAACCCATGTAAGTAAAGCTACAAAACTATTTCTATAGAAAAACCTATAGGGTTGGAATTAATTCAATACAATGGAAACCAGAGCTAATCAGTAAAACTCGAGTATAAATGAAAACATTTTGCATATATTAACAAAGTTGAAGTGGTAAATTGGCCACCGTTACGACTACAAAAGCTGACGTTTCGAGCGTTAGCCCTTCGTCAGCTTTTATAATCGTAACGGTGGCCAATTTACCATTTCAACTTTGTTGATATATTCAAATTATTTCGTTACCCCCCACCGACGCAGCCCCAAACAGTTTCTTTAGAAACTATCAGCCTTCATAAATGAAAAAAACCGACGAAAAGACCAAAGCACATGGTTTTGTTTACTGGATGGACTAACTCCCCTATACTACTGTTTAGAACAAGTGTGCATGTGATAGAAAAATGCATGTAAACCTAATAGAGAGCTTCAGTCAAAGCTTGGAGGGGGCTGGAACCTCTTATCTCAGAAATCTAGGGTGTCAATTCTAAAAAGTTTTGCATAAAACGAGAGTCCCCTAAGGAGCCCTCTTAAAATTAACGTAACCTCCCCTCCCCTGTCTGGTGGGTACGTTATTTTGACCTTCCCTTTCGACTCATTCTTGTGTAATATGGACCGTACTTTCAGATCTCTCATACCCTACCCTTTACGGTGGCTTTTTAGAGACAACCTACT